>NC_055969.1:26425016-26427516 GCF_018492685.1 Alosa sapidissima
TTGATGCTTTGGATACCTGCTGAACACATTGTTAGGGTCCTAAAAAGCAGAAATGTCCAACAAAAACAGGACATCTGGTCACCCTTTGCAAGGTCTGTGTAAGATGTATGGCCACCCTATACATGGAGTGGTGCTATTAGCTACTTAACCTATAGGATGTGTGATAGCTGCTTAGCCTATGGGATGGGTGATAGCTGCTTTGCCTATAGGATGTGCGATAGCTGCTTAGCCTATAGGATTTGTTATAGCTGCTTAGCCTATAGGATGTGTGTTATAGCTTCTTAGCCTATTGCTTAGCCTATAGGATGTGTGTTATAGCTGCTTAGCCTATATGATGTGTGATAGCTGCTTAGCCTATAGGATGTGTGATAGCTGCTTACCCTATAGGATGTGTATTATAGCTTCTTAGCCTATTGCTTAGCCTATAGGATGTGTGTTATAGCTGCTTAGCCTATAGGATGTGTGTTATAGCTACTTAGCGTATAAGATGTGTGTTATAGCTACTTAGCGTATAAGATGTGTGTTATAGCTACTTAGTCTATAGTATGTGTGTTCACTTCTACAGTAAATGGTATTAAGGCTGCGCATACTCTATCTGCCTTTGTCTCAGTTTAAACAGTCTCAGATATTCACCCCGTTCACCTTCAAAGCCATTCGCCTAAACCAATTTCCTTTCACTGCACCCAGCAGGACCCTGCCTGCACTTTCTGCTTGCTCCAGTTAAAATACAATTACGCCCGGTCCACCTAGGGCTTGACCAGGTTAAACGTGTGCCTGTGATAGATCACACGTGTTCGGAAACATGCTAAACGTGCCAAACTGTGCTGACGCGCTGTTTTCATCATTGCATTATTGATTATTAATGTCGGAACGTCGGCTCTTTGTTCTCCCCTCTGTGCTTGGTAATGCACTTTCATGTGCCGGGCTGAACCCTTTAAACCGGCCGCCGGCCTGGTGCCCTGACCTTTTGCCCCTGGGGGCAAAGCAGCGCCGTGCCCTACTGCCCCTGGGGGCAAAGCAGCGCCGTGGCCTAGCCGCAGGTGTTTCTCTGGACAGGTGCGCCGCCTGTAGGACACTCACGCTCCGCAATCTCCCCCGCCACACACACACAAAGACAGAAAGACACACACACACACACACAAACAAAACTTCAAAAAGGCACAAAGGGCGTCCGTCCCAGGATGCTTCGCTCCTTCTCTGATGACCTGGAGTGAACTGACAGGCAGTTTGTTAGTTTTTATTTCATGTTTTTCTTTTTTTTTCCCTTCCCTTTTAACTCCATTAAAAAAAGCCTGGCATCCATTTCACGCCCTACAAACAGTGTTTACCCTCTCGGGGGGAAGTATGCATCTGGTGCCTGTGCTGGGTTTGTGCTGCCTACCTCTCTCAGCAGCTTTCCCCTTTTCACAAGGGTGTGTGTCTGTGTGTGTGTGTGTGTGTGTGTGTGTGTGTAGGGTGTGTGTGTGTGTCTGTGTGTGTGTGTGTGTGTGTAGAGTGTGTTTGTGTGTGTGTGTGTGTGTAGGGTGTGTGTGTGTGTCTGTCTGTGTGTGTGTGTGTGTGTGTGTGTGTGCACGCGCACACGGGGAGGTGTACTACAGTATTATACCCCGGCCTTCACTTGGCTTCTCCACCCATCGGCCTCTGCTCCATGTGCTGGCCCTGGTCTTTTCTGTTTCGGATACCCCTGCTATTGTGTGTGTGATGTGTGGTGTGTGTGTGTGTGTGTGTGTGTGTGTGTGTGTGTGTGTGTGTGTGTGTGTGTGTGCGTGCCTCTGCTCCATGTGCTGGCCTTTGCGGTTTCGGATATCCCTGCTATTGTGTGAGCACCAAGACAGAATCTCTGCTTTTAAAGCCGTTTCACATTGTGGTGATTTTAAGGATGCTTTTGGAAAATGCTTGTGCCAGCTGCGCTTTTGTGCTGGTTGTGGACACTCTCCATCAGAGTTTTTTGTATGGATTTATTTATTTATTTTTGCAGGGTTTGTACCCTGGTCATGTATGCATGTTTGTTGAAAATTGCCTTGGGTAACTCTGTGTTACTCTCTGTCTCGTGTTTATTATATTTGGAAGCACAGTGAGTTTGTTTATTTGGTTAAATGTTTATTAAAGCTTAATAAAGCTCCACGGCTGAGTGCTGTTTATCCATAATCTCATTGTTCTTTGTTTACTTTTATTATTAAGAAACATTCCCATTTCTGAGGGCAGCCTAATGTTAATGCATGCAAGCAAACTCCTGCAGCACTGAGGCAGAGACTAGAGGCCAGAGGAATATTAAACAACGGCATCCTTTTTTCCTGTGCATTCTGAATTACATTAATACTGTTTGTCTAGAGGCAGTCTTCTGTGTGCAGGTGTGGTGGTATGTCTAGAAGCCTTTAAAGAAGTCATTAAACACTCGTGTGTGTGTATGTGTGTGTGTGTGTGTGTGTGTGTGTGTGTGTGTGTATGTCTAGAAGCATTTGTTTTGTGTTTTGCATAGTGATACTGTATATCTGAAATC
>NC_055969.1:26435016-26440016 GCF_018492685.1 Alosa sapidissima
AAGGATGTTACGCCCAAAACACACCCATGACTAATTAAGAAACATATAGATCCACCATTTTGCGCCAGGTGCCGGACTTTTGAAAACAAAACCACCCCCAATGTGGACTGGACAAACCCCTAAGCTATTTGATAGTGACCATGCGTATTAGACAAATATAGCCCTATATCTCAATTACTATTCAGCCCACAGGGGTGAATCTGAGGACAAATGATGGTCAAATGAAATAATAATATGATTTTAAATGTTAACATTGAACATTTTGGAATGCTCTACCTTTTTCAGCGATATATTAAAATCAATGTGTTTTAATACAGAGTAAATGCAAAACAGGAATATGTACCATGTCCAAGGCATGGGGGAAGATAATACTTAACTGGTATTATATCTCATCTAGAGGGCATATGCTTTTAGAAAATGAATCTGTTTTCCCTGGACATGGCCAAAATGTATCCACTTTACACTAGATTCACCTTTGCAGAATAGAGGGCAATGTATTGTGCATGGCATGGAGAAAGATGGGAAATGTCTTGAATTGTGTAATGTCTCATCTAGAGGGTATATGCTTTCAGAAAATATATAGTTTAGGGTGTTTCATTTGTTTTCCCTTGACTGTACATGCCAAAATGTATCCACTGTACACTATATTCGCCAATGCAGAATAGAGGGCAATGTGTTGTGCATGGCATGGAGGAAGATGAGACATGTCTTAACTGGTGTTATATCTCATCTACAAGTAATATGCTTTCAGAAAATATATAGTTTAGGGTATTTAATCTGTTTTCCATAGACAGTATAGGCTAAAATGTATCCGCTTTACACTAGATTCGCCTATACAGAATAGAGGGCAATGTATTGTGCATTGCATGGAGGAAGATGGGACATGTCCTAATTGGTGTCACATCACTTCTAGAGGTTATATGCTTTCAGAAAATATATAGTTTAGAGTATTTAATCTGTTTTCCATAGACAGTATAGGCTAAAATGTGTCCACTTTACACTAGATTCGCCTATACAGAATAGAGGGCAATGTATTGTGCATTGCATGGAGGAAGATGGGACATGTCCTAATTGGTGTAACATCACTTCTAGAGGTTATATGCTTTTAGAAAATATATAGTTTATGATGTTTAATTTGTTTCTCTTAATAGTGCAGGCCAAAATGTATCAGCTGTTCACTTGATTCACCTATACAGAATAGAGGAGTATGTATTATGCATGGTATGGAGGAAGATGGGACATACGTTGATTAATGCTATATTTCATGTACAGGGCATATGCTTTTAGAATATGTATAGTTTTGGCTGTTCTATGATTTTGGTAAAACCATGACCCATGCATAGGCATGCATTTTAATTATTAATCTTAAACTATATTTATTAGTATAGCAAGCACCTTTTGCCAGACGTCACAACAATAGTCACCTCTTTGGAGGCTAGTTGCAGTTATCTGCACCTTTCTGTCGAATTTGGACATTATCATGTCCATCTTTAACTTTACAATTTTCCTTCATTCATTCACTTACATAAACATGCTGTGCTGTCTGATTACTGTTTTAGCCAAAATTGTGCAAAGTAAAGAGGCATCATACAGGCCCCTCTGATTGGACAGACAGTCTCTCAGTCAACCCCCGGGCAAGAGGTCAATTACTATAAGTCTTGGAAAATGATGGACTGATACTTGTGATATACTGTATATGATTCAGTGACCTCTAAATCAGACCACCAAAAACACTTTCCTAGGCTTAATAATGCTTTTAAGTTAAAACTATGTGTTTGTACAACTTTAACATTGTGGAACACTTACATGCAAAAACACACTGGCTCTATTTAAAGACTCAACAACCATTTCCAGTTGGCAACAAACCAGTCTGAAATAAGCCTGAGAAATGTACTAACTCTTTGAAAATAAAAGAATGTTCCTCAACAATGCAATATTCTAAAATTCCATGTTAAGTTAGATGGGGTCAGATATTCTTTAGAATGCTTATTCTACAACATTCTAATTACAGTTTTGTCAGTATTTGCTGAAGGATAATGCATAAAACAACCCTCATTTTAACATATTTCCACCAACTGGATTTTCATGGACTTTTACTATGGTGTTTAGATCATCAATTGAAATATAAAAATGTGAAAATAAATTCAGTTGCAATTAGTTTTGGGTCAGACCTCACTTTGCCTGGACTATAAGTAACAAAGGCTTAATAAATGATGAATTGTGTGTAGTTATTTTTTTTTAATTTTTTTTTTCCTTTTATTGCAAACACCATTGACATTACAGAAAATGCAACACTACAACGACATGCACAAGAATACTACATCAGACAAACAGATGTACATTACACAAACACATACTGTAACTTAACAAGACATCACATTAACATGGCTTCTTAACACAACATAACATTAATAACCGAAAGGCTAAAGATGATTTGCGTCCAGGATGATCACAGATATGATTATCAGGGATGAAATTGATGACCGGAATGACCAGAAGGGGGGATGGGGTTGGGGTGCGGATGATAGCTCTGAGAGTGTGAATGAGGTGGTGTTGGGATGGGGGTAAGGGGCCTAAGGGGTAGTGAGTGTGTGAGGATGTATGTGTGTGAGTGTGTGTGTGTGTGTGTGTGCATATGTGTAAGGTTGGCTTGCTGTTGGGCCAGGAGGAGAGAAGCTGGAACACATAGAGGGAGGGTTTCAGAGGAGAGGAGTTGTAATTATTCTGTTAAAGATGAGTGTAATAATAAGAATAACTGATTGCCTGACTGATTGACAACCTGGGCACCCATTAATGGCCACAGTTCCACCCAGCCCCGGCAGTTATGGCGATGAGCTGACAAAGGGGAGGACCTGCGTGCCACCAATCCCTCCAGGCCCCCAGCATATGCACACGTCCCCCACTACCATGACCAACCACACCTCGCCCCCAGACCTCCACCCAACACGCCACTCTTGACCTAAATATGTATGCGAATGGCTAGGTTGAGAGCTCTATCTAGTGTGTAGCATTAAAAGAAGTGGGCATGCATGGTGAATATCTGTCAGGATTTCCCCATGCACACCACACTTACCCTGTGTAAGATGTATGCCTCCTCTGTAATATGTGCATTAAAATAAGTGAGGCATGCAGATAGACACCTGATGAGGTATCTACCTGCACTCCACCCTTACCCTAGCCTGTTTTGTAGTTTTGTTTATGTTTTATGAATGTCACCTAATATGTAGTGCAACTAAAAGAGAGTAAGTGTGCTGTGTGCTTCCAGGACAAGGCATGTGCATGAGTGTATGAGGGGGGTGCACAACGGGGGCCCAGGGCCAATAGATAACCTACAGGACCCAACCAATGCCAAACCCACACAGCGACCCGCCAGGGCCGAGTCTCCCAAGCCATCCAATGGGGCCCCGGCAGAATAACAATGACAGAGGCAGAGCGAGTGAAATTAGAAAAGTTATCAGAGATAAAAAGGGGAGGGGAAGAAGGGGATGCTATTTATTTGTCTTTAACAAACATGTGAGAGTACATTTTCGGAGAGAAGTGGCATATAAAACAAGTCCCTTTTGACTGTAGACAGCTGTATACATTAAGGTTGAGATAAGGGGAACTGCAGGGTCTCACACAGACAGAGATATTCAGGACTCTTACAAAGAGGAGAGAGAACAATATAAACAAGGAAGTGGGACAAAAAGGTCAAATATCATTATAATAATAATAATAATAATAATAATAATAATGATAATAATAATAATAATAATGATAATAATGATAATAATAATAATAATAATAATAATAATAATAATAATAACAATAATAGTTCCAGCTACCATCCCCTGCCCAGTGTTCGAGGATATGTGTATCTGTTGATGAAGTGTGTTGGTGTGGAGATGGATCTCAGGCAAAGAGGGTCAGGACTGTAGGTAGGTGATAAAGGGGTACCAAGGAGAGGTTGTATCCTGAGTATTGATTAAGTTTGTAGTTGATAGGTTTACTAATGATATATAGTCTGCTAACAAGTTTTTCCAATGAGTGATGTGAACATTGTTCCTAGATTTCCAGTTCATGAGGATTGTTTTCTTGGCGATAGTCAGTGCTGCCAGCAGTGTTTTATTGCAAGAGTTGCTTAAATTGACTGTGGATGTATCACCAAGTATGCATAAGGAAGGGGATGCTGGGATGTGACAGCCAAAGATGGAAGAGAGAGATTTTGTGACACTCACCCAAAAGTGGTTGATTGGA
The DNA here is from genome assembly GCF_018492685.1 of Alosa sapidissima. Lineage (NCBI taxonomy): Eukaryota > Metazoa > Chordata > Actinopteri > Clupeiformes > Clupeidae > Alosa > Alosa sapidissima. The sequence goes on from NC_055969.1 coordinate 26,439,253, forward strand.
GTGCAATGCCAAACCGCATGGATGTATGTGTCTGGGTAATTTTGTGTGCAGTGAGAGCATAGATCCGAACCAAACCCCATTTTAGCCAATTTATGTGCAGTGAAGTGAAATCTGTGAAGAACCTTGTATTGTATTAGTTGTAGATTACTATTCTTTGTCATGAGGTAGATGTTTTTTGCACATTTTGGTCCAGAAGTCGGCACCGGGAGTAATTGATAAGTCTGATTCCCATTTGTGATATGGCAGACCAATTGTTTTTTCTGAAAGAGATATAATTTTGTAAATTTGGGAGAGTATTTTTTTGGGAGAGGGAATATTAAGCAGCTCTGAGATTGATGGGGGAATGTCAAGGTTAGCTGTCTGGATGTTAATTTTTCTTAGGATAGATTATTTAATTTGCAGGTATTGTAAGAAGTGTTTACTCTCGATGCCGTGCTTCTGGACCAAACAGGAGAATGAGGCCAGATTATTGTCTTGAAGAATGTGTTGAAGGTGAGTGATACCCTTTCCCATCCATGTGTGAAAGTGTTTTTTTATTGACTGTGAAATCTGGGTTATTCCAAATCGGGGTGCGAATTGATGGTGCTATAGGTGAATCAGTGATGTGGTAGAATCTCCACCAGGCTGTCAGAGTAGATGAAATTGTTGGGGCTTTGAAGGATGGATGTTTTTTGATTGACTGGCTGCAGAAAGGGAGATCTGAGACTTTAATTTCTTTACAGATTGTTTGTTCTAGGTCTAACCAGGTGTTGTCTGAGGGGGTG
>NC_055969.1:26445016-26482516 GCF_018492685.1 Alosa sapidissima
ATCCAACTGCAATGTGTGTGTGTGTGTGTGTGTGTGTGTGTGTGTGTGTGTGTGTGTGTCTGTGTGTGTGTCTGTGTGTGTGTACACAATCTAAGTGTATTGAGTTTAACAGGGTGCTTGACTCTTTTGTGCCTCAGTAAAACCATGTTTGGGCTGAATAAAACAGTGAAAATGATCACTGACAAATGATGATCAGAGAGAGGGATAGAGAGATATAGAGGAAGATAGAGAATGAAGGGATCAATGGTGAAGCAGAGGAGAGAGGGAGAGAGAGAAAGAAGGTAGAAATGGAGAGATAGAGGCATTTAGAAGAGAGAGAGAACAAAGGGAGAAATGGAGAGATAAAGAGATTTAGAAAAGAGAGAGAAAGAAGGGAGACATTAAGAGCTAGAGATTTAGGAGAGATAGAGAATGAAGGGAGAAATGGAGAGATGGCGAGAGATGGATAGAGAGAGAGAAGAGGGAGCAAGAGAGAATGAGGGGAGAGATGGATAGAGAGATGTGAAAGAAGGAGAGAAAAAATGAAGAGAGAAATGGAAAGGTGGTTAGGATCCACAAAGGAGTTATGGTCCAGCAGTGTGTGTGCATGTGTGTGTGTGTGTGTGTGTGTGTGTTTGTTTGTTGGTGAGAGTGAGTTATGGACCAGAGTAATTGTGTGTGTGTGTGTGTGTGTGTGTGTGTGTGTGTGTGTTGGAGAGACTGAATTATAGACCACCGTGAGTGTGTGAATGCCTTTGCTTGTGTATGTGTGGTGTTTATGTGAGTGTGTGTTCGGGAGAATGAGCGGGGCGACTCGACTGGCTGGTAAGTCAGGCTGGCTGTTTTACTCCATTTTACACCAAAAATAATTCTGTGGAAATGCATGGATTCCAGTTTCTTCCAGTAGCAGCAACTGGAATCCATGCATTTCCACAGAATTATTTTTGGAATCTGATCCCTTATCATACCTGTTCATTCTTACTCGTCGCTCGACTTATCGTGACTAAATTCAAGATGGCTGCAAACGCTAAACTTCGTGAAGATACTGTCTGTATAAATCGTCTTGTAAGTAAACCACCAGTGCTTTTTCAAAGTTCTCAATGTCTCGTTTTAAATGTCAGGGCCCTCGGAAGTCTACCAATGAAGTGTGGAGATACATTGAGCCTCGTAAATGGTGTAAAACAGTGATTTATTTGCATGGCTAGCCCGATGCCGAAGCACCACCATTGAAAAAGCTGTTGGTAGCATCGGCTAACTAGCGCCAGATTTTGGAGTGCAGGGGACAAGCCGAGATGGGCTATGAGACATACGTTCACACTCGGTATCATTTTTCGACACACTTTAGGTCAATATCACACCGGAATTCTCCTTTAATTACTTTTTTCTGCTGTTAGTGAATGTGTGTGTGATGTCTGTATGCTACTAAGACCTTGAATTTCCCCTGGGGATCAATAAAGTATCTATCTATCTATCTATCTATCTATCTATCTATCTATCTATCTATCTACTGTATGGACCACAGTGAGTGTGTGTGTGTGTGTGTGTGTGTGTGTACAGTATGTGTGTTTGCTTGCCTGTGTATTTGTTGGTTAGAATGAGTCATGTGCCAGTGTGAGTGTATGTGTGTTGTATGTGTATCTGCCTTGTGTGTGTGTGTGTGTGTGTGTCTTTGTGTGCATTGTACAGTATGTGTATCTTGTTTGTGTGTGTGTGTGTGTGTGTGTGAGTGTGAGTGTGTGTGTGTGTGTGTGTGTGTGTGTGTGTGTGTGTGTGTGTGTGTGAGAGTAGGTAACCTGTGCATGCGCATGTGTTTGTTGGTGAGAGTGTTGATTCATATACAGTACTCCAGTAAATGTGTGCGTGTGTGTGATGGAGAACAGTCCACAGGTGACCACAGCCAACCTGAGAGTTGCTGGTTCTGAGCCATGCTAAAAAATGGTTTAATTACTCTGTGTGGGCTGTGTGTATGTGTGTGTATGTGTATGTGTGTGTATGCTGAAGTGTGTGTGTCTGTGTATCTGTGTGTGTGTGTGTGTATGTGTATGTGTGTGTGTGCCCGCGCATGTACCTGTGTGTGTGTGTGTATGTGAATGTGTGTGTATGCTGAAGTGTGTGTGTCTGTGTATCTGTGTGTGTGTGTATGTGTATGTGTGTGTGTGCCCGTGCATGTACCTGTGTGTGTGTGTGTGTGTGTGTGTGTGAACAGCTTGCATGCCTGGCATGCGAGTGAGAGGGTGGTGTTGAGTGTCAGAATTAAACTGTCCCCCAGATGCCACCACAGCCCTGTCTGTGGCCTCCTGAGCAATGTCCATCTGTTCCCCACCGGCACCCACTCCTCTCCCCTCCACCCCTCTCCTCTCCTTTAGACTCCTCTCCTCTCTTCTCCTCTCCTCTCTTCTCCTCTCCTCTTCTCTCCTCTCCTTTAGACTCCTCTCCTCTTTTCTCCTCTCCTCTCTTCTCCTCACCCCTCCTCTTCTCTCCTCTCTTCTCCTCTCCTCTCTTCTCCTCTCCCCTCCTCTTCTCTCCTTTCCCCTCCCCTCCTCTCTTCTCCTCTCCTCTCATTTTTCCATCTCCTCCCCTCCCTTCCTCTCTCCCACCATCTGTCTTTCTTCATCCATCTCTTTGCTCTCTCTCTTTCACCCCCCCCCCCCCCCTCTACTCTGCACAGCGGTCATGGCCCTTCCTCACCCTTGTTTGTAAACTCTGTGATGGTCTTAATGAGCCGAGAGCTCTGCTGGGTGTGTTGGGGTAATACTGCCATCTTAAGCCTGGGCCTCCATCTCCATCTCCCCTCCTCTCCTGCTGCTGCTTCGGACGCCTGTCCTGCCCCCCCCCCCCCCCCCCCCCTGTCTCTGAGCTGCGGCAGCCACACTAGAGTTCCAGAGCTCTATGGAGCAGGAGCGCCCTCTGCAGGTGGCTCTAGGACCTGCATGCTCCCTTCATAAAACAGCAGCAAGTAGCAGCAGCCGTAACTGCAGTGCCGGAGGCTCAAATAATCAGCAGAGTGATGTTGTTGCCACAGAGGAGCATTTATCAAACGCCGCCAGAGAGCCGCCTGCTGTAGTAGTGATTTCCCTTCTCTTAGTGGATCACACGATAATGGGGAGTCGGATCAAATGGAGTTAAACATAGAAAACATAATGGCTTTGTGGAGTGTGTGTGTATGTGGATGGCTCTTTACTTTACTGTAGATCAGTGTTAGCACCTTTGCTCACTCCCTCGACACACACTTCCTGGTTTGCATGTCTGTATCTCGTCTGGTATGTGTCTCATGTTGTGTGTGTGTGTGTGTGTGTGCTCGTGTGTGTCTATTGTGTGTTTACTGGTTTATGTTTTGTATGTGTGTGTCTGCCCACGGAGACTTAACACATCATCTCACACATCTAAAGGATTCAAGTGCAGTATGTACAATAGTTTTTCAAACAATTACTGACCATTACCAGAATCAAATCCAGATCCGAATCGAATTAGATCCAGACTATCTATAGCCTTACGAGCCAGACCCACATCAAGATGAAGGGTCTGGGAACTCACCATTGGCAGTGCTCAATCCAAGGGGCGAGATAAACGCAGAGTCTTTCCCTCTGCACGCAATAGGATAGCTACAACTCACGAGTCCCATGCTTTTTCCCACCAGCGGAGCTAGTTGGCTAGTTGATCAAACTTTTGGCAACTTAAAAAAACAAAAACAATTGTACATACTGCACTTGAATCCTTTAGATGTGTGAGATGATGTGTTAAGTCTCCGTGGGCAGACACACACATACAAAACATAACTCGAGTCGTGATTCAAAGACCACTGTTCGCCATCAGCAGCATCTTCTTTGTTTTCAAGTAGCAGGGAATTCATGCAGAACCATCACAACTCTGCAGTCATTACTGTATGTTAAGCCGATCCACCAACTCTATACATGTGATTGGCCTGACCGAAGTTTGGTTTTTCCAGCTCGCAAACCAACAGAGAGTTGATAGACTACCCTGGCTGCAAATTACATTTGCTGCCGCTAGGGTGTGTCTAGATTTCTAGGCTAGGCTATCTAGGTCAGGGGTGGGCAAACTGCGAACTGCGGGCCGGATCCGGCCCGCCAAGCACTTTAATCCGGCCTGCAAAGCATTTCATTTGGTTATCAGGCTGCTCGCTATGTTTTTTTCCTGCGATAGATGACGTTGGTTAGCTTTACTGCAAACTGCTTTTCACTCTTCTTAGAGAACGTTTACAATGTCAATGTCAAAACATCATGTTACATGGAGATGATAGGCCTACTCTTAGTTATCTCCTTTGCAGCTGATCTAACTTGAATGTTCTGCTACTCCTAATTAGGAACGCGTCTGAGCGCTCACGAGGGAGAGAGTGGCAGGTTCATTGTTGATAATTGATATCTCCTTCTTATAAGAAACTTTTAAAAGGAAATCATGAAGGCAACAGTAGTTCCCACTACCGACCATTTATAAACTGTGAGAGGGCACAGCCATAGGTACAGCAGTAGTTCTTACAACAGCAGTTCTTAAAGCGACAGTGCACAAAATTACTTTTGATACTAAATGATAGGCTATGTTTTGTTTTTTTTGTGTGTGTGTGTGCCAGCCAATTTTCAATGTGACCCTTGACCCAAAAAGTTTGCCCACCCCTGATCTAGGTAATGTATGACCATTTTATGGATCTGACTTGTTTGTTTGTTTGAGAGTTCATTTCAACTGCTACATGTCTGTGTGTATTTCCACTGTGGTGTGAGTGTGAGAGTGTGTGTGTGTGTGTTTCTTTAGGTTTGTGTTTAAGTGTGTCTCAGTGTATCTCAACCTTTGTGTATGTGCCTGTTTGTGTGCCCATCTGTGTTTGCATATGTGTGAGTGTGTAAATATATGTGTATTTGTGTGTGAGAAAGAAGAAAGTGTGTGTGTGTGTGTGTGTGTGTGTGTAGAGCAGCCCTGTGGTTCCCTCTCATACAGGACATGTGTTTTCTGTCAGCTGAAGTAGTGTGCCACAGCATTCCCCTACACACACACACACACCTACACCTGAAGAGGTCAGCAGATCAACCTCCTACACAATAACTCATGCTTTCTCACTCGTTATTCCCCCAACCCCCCCCCCCCCCCCCCCCCCCACACACACACACACACACACACACCTGAACAGATCAACCTCCTACACAACTAGATGTACCGCAGAGCGGTACAAAATATGCCCGCCGCCCAGTCCAGCACATTTTTTCCACAAAAAGAAATCACGCTGAAAGGCCGATATGATTCTAACTGTCTCACTAAATTGCATTATCCACACTCAATTCTCACTGGTATCTGCTAGACAACAAGTACCAAAACATGATTAGTTCATAGATTTCACATGTAAAATTAATTTTATACAACCCCACCTCCATCTTGCCTGTTAATAATTCTGAGAAATTCTTGATTGTTTGTGTTATGTTTATGTTATGTGTGTGGGTGTGTGTGTGTGTGAGTGTGTGTGTGTGTGTGTGTGTGTGTGTGCGTGCTTGTGTGTGTGCCTGCGTACTGTATGTGCCTGTGCATGCAAGCGTACATATGTCTACTGTGTGAGTATGTGTCATACGTATGATTACTGTGAATGTATGTGTGTGTGTGTGTGTATCTGTTTGTGCACATGAAATGGGTTAACATGACCCCTGGAGGCAAACATACGGAAAAAAATGGTCATCCTAGGCCCTACAGTTCTCAAGATATTCACAGAGAACTGTGTCTGCCCTACCCTCCTTTCGGGGGGTCCAGTCCAGCGGGGGGGCTACAGATCAAAACGAAAAATGACGGTTCCATGCTATCCATGTGGGGGTACACCAAGTTTTGTGTACCCCGGTCTTTCAGTGTCCCGGGAATCCTTGTTGGTGTACGTCACTAAATGTACATGTAGCCCTCTAGCTCTCCATCCGCGAACGCCGCCGGCTTCCAGCACCTCCACTGCTACTCTGCGTTGTGTTATTATCGTGAACGTGAGGGTGCATCCGGTAGGAAGGGAGACACGGACACAGAAGGGTTCGGGATTGTGGCAGACCGTACTTTACTGGGCTTCATAGACAGCATCTATAAGGTTGATGGCATATACTCTCATTTATAACCAGTATGAAAAAATCCTAATGCACTTCAGTTGTACATTCACATGTTAATGAATCCCCATATTACATTCAAGTGCTAACGAATACCAAAACACTAACTAACTAGCACAGTAACACATAGCTTAGCACTGTATTAGTGGCCACATTACACTCGAAAATAACGAAAATAAAAAGTGCTTTTTCTCAAAATGACTCAGCATTTAAGTCTTCAATAACTAGGTATAAACAATAGCTCAACAAAACGAACTTTCTAAGTAGTATTACCCAAGATAATTTCTATTTTATAAACTCATGAAAATAACGTGACTTACCTATACGGTTGATGGCATATACTAAAGAAAAGATGGCGTTCTAAGCTAAACACGCATCAACCCTACGGTGTATCAAAAGGAACAATCAGAGTTAAACTAACGAAAATATAAATAATACATAGTCCTGCAGTGACACCTAGTGGCGCTACACATACACTGCCTTACATACACATAAATTATTTTATTGTAAGGCCCCCCATGAACGAAAGTACACAAAACTTGGCATGCATTCGGAGGGTGTCATAATGATCCTACACTTTTAATTTCGTGCAGTTTTGACCTTGTCAGCCAGAGATATTGTGATGAAAACACCTAATTTTTTGCTTTTTCATTTTTAACTAGGTGGCGTTATACATGAAATAAGTGGTAATGGGATGGGTTGACATGCCCCCTTAAGACCAACATACATAAAAAAGGTGGACCTCCTAGGCCCTACGGTTCTCGAGATATTCACAGAAAACTGTATCCGGCCACCTACAGGCCAGTTGGTGTATAGTAACATAAATTAATTTATTGTGTGGCCCCCCATGAACGGAATTCCACAAAACTTGGTGTGCATACAGAGGGTGTCATAATGATCCTACACTTCCAATTTCGTGCAGTTTTGACTATGTTAGGTCACAGATACCTTCAATTACAACACCTCATTTTTACTTTTTTGTGTTTAACTAGGTGGCGCTATACATGAAATGAGTGGTTATGGAATGGGTTGACATGGCCCCTTGAGATCAACATACAAAAAAAAATGGTCCTCCTAAACCCTACGGTTTTCGAGATATTCACAGAAAACTGTGTCTGCCCTACCCTCCTTTCGGGGGGTCCAGTCCAGCGGGGAGGCTACAGATCAAAACGAAAAACGATGGTTCCATGCTATCCATGTGGGGTTACATGCCCACCAAGTTTCGTGTACCCCGGTCTTTCAGTGTCCCGGGAATCATTGACGGAAATTTGGGCATGCGAAAAATAAAAAAAAAATAAAAAAAATCTGACTAAACCTATATGACCGCCGCTTTGCTGCGTGGCGGTCATAATAACTCATGCTTTCTCTCTTTTTATTCCCCCCCCAAACACACACACACACACCTGTCTTTGACAGCCTCATTCTCTCTCTCTCTCCCCCCCTCTCCAGCTTCTTCTGTCTCTCCTCGGTGAATGTAGGCCATGTCCTTGAACATGTACAAACGTATATGAATGAATCTAATTTGAATAAATAAGGTGCACTCAGTTGCAGGAATGTTCTACGCATATAATTGGTGAAGCTGCGAATCCTTGAAAACGTTGCAGGAACATGAGGACCAGCAAGCAAGCTCGAGCCAGTGCTGTAAAGAGCTGAAATGCAGAGCAAAATGAATAGGAAATGTAGTTATCGACAAGGTTACAGAAATAATATATTTTTAATTATTATTACTGAAATAATGTCCTTTGAAATGTGTCCCCTCAAACTTTGCTTTTATCAAAGAATCCTTTATCTCCTTTTCTAACAAAACCAAGTGAGGACGAACTTTTGAACAGCAATATTAATAAACATAAATAAATAAATAAACATTTATATTTATGTATGACCAAGTCCGCTTGAGGGGGATCATGATTTCTAAATCGTTTTTTAGAGAGTGAGTCTTCACTCTGCCTTTTTGTCTGTCTTGTCTGGAGAGGGCAGCATCCTGTAGGCTAACCAAGAGTGTTGTTATTTTGCCATTCAGATGAACAAAGCATCGAGGCCGCTCACTCAGAGACTGTGTGATTCCATTAAAATCCTGTTGCCATGGAGATGCAGCCAGGTAACACAGAGACAAACAGTCTCGGCTCAAAGAAATGAGTTCATGTTCTGAGGAAACAAAATGTGGTACCTTGCTGACAAGTGTTGTACTCTTATTTTCTGTGTTCTGCAAAAGGTGACGCGCCAGATGGCTTAGAATTTGTCAGGGGGGAAGTGTTTCATAAGGTAATGTCTAGTTTAAAAATGTGTAGTTTAAAGACATTTAAGAGCAACTTGCAGGTTGGAAGCCCCTATAAAGCATATAGATAAACGATGAAGGAACTAGATTCTCAGAAAGAAACAAAAATTATAACTATGCCAGAAACAACATATTGTGAGAAAATGAATTCTGCCTCTATAATCCACTAACCGGAAGTGATGTAACAGACGGTAAATAGGTCAAGTTTAATGAATTGTGTAATGGATCCCTTTTGTGTAATGGATGCTGTTGATCAAACATCAATATAGATTGCCTTCATTTAAAGTTCTATTGGAATATTTACAATATTTCACAACAATTGGGCAGCATGGCAAATACCAATAAACTGTTTGACGGCCTATATTTCTTCTGTCGAGACCTTGGCAGAAAAGTTTCAAAGTTATTTATGAGCAGAGCTATGTAGATGTAGATGTCAGGAATGAAGAAGAATGAAGGCTACACTTCGGGACGTAAGAAAGAAAGACATGTAAGACAGCATGGTACAGTGGCAGTAGCCTATAGCTTAGGCAGCTGCTATTACATGTCAAAACAGTAGCCTAGGCTACACTAGCGAACTAGCATGTAGGGAATGAAGCAGAAGGAAGGCTACACTTTTGGGGCGTAAGAAAGAAACATGTAAGACAGCATGGTGTAGTAGCCTACATAGTGGCACTTAGCCTATAGGAGGAAAGAAACATGTAAGACAGCATGGTATAGTAGCCTACATAGTGGCAGTAGCCTATAGGAGGAAAGAAACATGTAAGACAGCATGGTATAGTAGCCTACATAGTGGCAGTAGCCTATAGGAGGAAAGAAACACATGTACTGTAAGACAGCATAGTGTAGTAGCCTACAGTACATTGTGGCAGTAGCCTATAGGAGTAAAGAAACACATGTAAGACAGCATAGTGTAGTAGCCTACATAGTGACAGTAGCCTATAGGAGGAAAGAAACACATGTAAGACAGCATAGTGTAGTAGCCTACATAGTGACAGTAGCCTATAGGAGGAAATAAACACATGTAAGACAGCATAGTGTAGTAGCCTACATAGTGACAGTAGCCTATAGGAGGAAATAAACACATGTAAGACAGCATAGTGTAGTAGCCTACATAGTGACAGTAGCCTATAGGAGGAAAGAAACACATGTAAGACAGCAGTGTAGTAGCCTACATAGTGGCAGTAGCCTATAGGAGGAAAGAAACACACACTGTAAGTAATTGCTGTAAATTTACAGCCAATTTTCAACACTAAAATACTGTTTTCATGTTAAACAGTTTAGTACTGTAGTTAGCAATGCATTGTGGGCTGCTTAACTTGGAGCAACAGGACAGAGGCCCTAAACAGTATGCTGATGTTTTAAATTACAGGACACTACAGTATTTTTTGGAAACTGAGTGGTGTTGCTGGAGAATCTGGAATAGGCCTACGGTCAGAAGTTTGATACATTAGTCTTTTACTGCTTGGTCAATTTTCTTTAAAAAAATAAAATACAGAAATTATTTGCCATCAACTCCTGGAGGGACTTCATGAACCATAATTTGGATAGGAGATTTTCCAGAAGAGGAGTCACAATTTGGATGACATGTGCTACACATCATCGAATGTTCTTCATCTACATACATCGGGTCTGACATCTACAAATTAACTGAGGATACAAAGTAACTATAGGATTATTGGAACATCGGCTAACCGAGATGGTTTTTGTGAGTTTTATTTTGTTTGTGTCATCTTTTAATGAAGTGTGTTTTACAGTTAGCCTAGGCTAACAAGGAAATTAGGCTAGTTTGGTTAAAGAGAGACACTTGAATCATCAAGGCTTAGGGTTTCACTTTTCTGTTTAAACGGAAAATCGGTGTGCAAATATTGCCTTTCTGGACTCTTTGAGAATGCATTTTGTTTATTTATCTGTCGCTGCACGTCTTACACAGCCTAGGCTACTTGGCTACTTCTCCCAACTGTTTCAGAGTATAGGCTTTGTCAAACCGTTTTGCATTATCTGTGGCTCCCCCCCCCCCATTGTATTTTATATATTGCACACTGTGTTTTAAAGAGTGACTCCATCAGTCTTAAGTGCCCAGACACCTAATGTGTTTACTGATTTGGGGAGTACTACTACATATGTGAAAAAAGTAGTATAAATTATGTTGTGGCTCAGAGGAAGCTGCATCTAAGCTGATACATTACCTCCATGTTGTCACACAGTTGCTAAATTGCATTATGGGTAAAGTGGGTGCAAGGTTTTAAAAAGTATTTCACTTGTCTTCTTTGCCCTACTATGACACTGTTGAACATATGATGATGATCAAATCAATACAGCAGAAACGTATCAGATTATGTGCAGTTTCCTCTGGAGCCACAAAAGGGTTCTTACTACGTTTTAGACATTTGCAGTAGAACTCCCCAAGACCTGTACAAATGGTTACCCTTTAACTTTTCAATGGCAAATCTATTTAGCAGTTTGACTGTAGGTACTTCTGAAGCCTACCCTATTTGGCTCTAGGTTACTCTCACCTACCTGTAGTAGTGTGTTTATATTTTTTCTTCTTTAAAATCTTATTATGGTAGGCATAATGTATTTGTTTCCTACAGATGTCTGCCACTGCAGCTGACGTTGAGACAACTCTCCTGCAAGTCCTCGCCTGATACTGCCTGGTATACATACATTTCATTTAGATTCATTGATAGGCACATTATATATCGTATCGGCCATTCATCTCGAGTTTACAAATGTTTCCACAAGGTCACATGCAATGCTTAGGTAACATGCTATGACTTGAAGTTTCAGGTGCAACAGGGCAAGTCACAATTAGAGGTTGGATGATCACCTTTGAGGGCCGTGTAATCTCTGAGGGCATCCCACCAACATTTGCATCGGGACTTACTGCTGTGTTTGCAATCTACTACATATTCAACCTTCAGTATCAAGATGAGGCAGTCTGCACTCTGGAATTCATTTAGAGGTAAACCCCTTTCATTCCTTGTCATTATTATATGGATATATACAATTAAATTAATGTGTTTGTATTTTTTGCATAAAATGGTATTATTACTGTAAACTTCAAGCCACAATTTCAACACACACACACACACACACACACATACACACACACACACACACACACACACAGACTGGGTATTTTGTTGGACTATAGGCTTTAATCTAATTCCTTTTGATGAACAATTCATTGCATTTAATTGAATATACACGAAACAGTATGTTGTTGCAACCCCACTCCGATCTTAGACTATTTTCATTTCAGGCGCTTCATTGGTATAAATCCAGAGAGCGGGACAAAGGCCAAAATGGGCAAGGTTGTCTCCAAGAAGAAAGGTGTTATCATCCAGAAGAAGTCTTCTGCAGTCAATACACACGTCGCCATGTTTCTGAAGAATCTCATTGACTTGAATGGAACTTGATATAGACCGGTGAGCTCTTTAATCTCGCTCTCTTTGTTTTGACAATCTGACATTGACACATTAAGCCACAAGAGAACTGCTATTAACTTTATAAGCATTAGCTTGGAGTGTATACTGTACATTCCTGATTGTATAGTTTATTTATTATTCTGATTATAATTTCTTGCTGTTGTTTGACAGTGGCAACACTGGAATAATGCTGCAGGGAGGAACAGCGGCAACCAAAGTGATGGTCATCTCTACTGGATCCACAACAACTAAGATATAAAAATACAAACCTACCTCACAGGACTATTTTAAGATGTAAAAACACATTTCCATTCCATATTTCAATTTTTTTCATTTTTTGAAAGTAGCAATATTCATGTTGACATTGCTCTTTGAAATAAAGGTATTTGATTTTGATTCTCTCTTAAGTTTTTATTGCTTTAACAGTGTGAATACAGAAATATACTGTATTTCTGATTTACAGACTACTACTGTAAAGCCAATTTACGGTATGGATACCGTCAAATTACGGTATATCGCTGGCGTCTTTGCTGCCAGCTCTTTACTGTAATTTATAGAAAAACAGAAATATACTGTTTTTATGGTTTACAGGCTACTACCGTAAAATCATTTTACATATAAATACCGTAAAAATAATGGTATACTGCTGGCGTCTCTGCTGCCAGCTCTTTACTGTTATTTTACAGGAATTTTTTTTACAGTGCATGTAAGACAGCAGTGTAGTAGCCTACATAGTGGCAGTAGCCTATAGGAGGAAAGAAACACATGTAAGACAGCAGTGTAGTAGCCTACATGATGGCTGTTCAACATATGCTGCGAAGGCAGCCATCTTTATAAGTATAAGTATAAGTATATATACTCTTTTGATCCCATGAGGGAAATTTCCCCGCTACAGTGAGCTGCCTGCAACAACAGCAGCGCTCGGGGAGCAGTGAGGGGTTAGGTGCCTTGCTCAAGGGCACTTCAGCCCTGCCTACTAGTCGGGGTTCGAACCGGCAACCCTCCGGTTACAGGTCTGAAGTGCTAACCAGTAGGCCACGGCTGCCCCAAATTGAATGAATATTCATTATTGAATGAATATTCCAACAGCATTCTGGGTGTAATACATAATGCAAGAACATAACACAAGGTGGTAGGATAGGGTATTACTAACACATACCAGCCTGGTCACCAGCATAACCATCTTGCACCAGCTATATCCCACAAGACAGGCTGGTCACACCAGCATGACCAGCTTCCTCAGATGGTCACGCCAGCATATCCAGCTGGTGGCCCAACCAGCTACACCAGCAGACCAGCAAGAGCTGGAAGAAAACCAGCAAAGACCAGCTAAAACCAGCTACCAGCATAAGCTAGTTTCTAGCTGTTTTTTTCAGCAGGGAAGTCCATGAGGTCACAACCCAAAACCTCCATGGGCCTAGTTGGGGATATTTGCCTCTCTGGTGGGCGGGGTGTCTTTGCACTGTGCATTTGGCATTCACTACAACTATTGATAAGATCAGTGATGTCATTCTGCATTTTTGGCCAGTAAACTGTACGGCGGGCTCGCTGAAGCGTGGCAGATATGCCTTGATGACCATCATGTAAGCGCTGTAATGTGTCTGCTCTCATTGTTGAAGGGACAATTACTCGACTACCTTTCGTTATGAGGCCATCCATGAATAAGAGCTCGTCCCGGAAACACCAGTAGCATTGTAATGTGTCTGGGAGGTCTGGCATACTTTCTGGCCAGCCGTTGCTGCAGTTGGCCTAACAGGGAGAGCACAGGATCACACTTAGTTTCCTCCTGCAGGTTTGCCTGTGGGTGTGCCTTATCTTGAGGACCTGAGCAATGCTGACATCTAAGTCTGGAATTGTCGGGTCTGAGCCAGGTTTGACCAGCCTGGATAATGTGTCAGCGAGAGGCACATGTTTTGCACCGACATACTTGACATGGACATCATAAGTGCGGAGTCTCAGAAGCATTCTCTGTAGGCTGATCGGCTTGCTGAAAATGGATTCTAGTGGTTTGTAATCAGTGTGGATGTCAACACGTCTTCCGAACACATACACATGCAGCTTCTCACATGCAAAAAGAAGAGTTCTCTTTCTATGTTTGAAAACTCACACTCTGTTGCGGTCAGTGACTTGCTTAGGAACTTTACTGGGCATCCATCTTGCTGGAGCATTGCGCCAAGCCCTCTAAGTGATGCATCTGTCTGTGTGTGAGCTTCATTGCTTGTAATATCCCTGCTTTGACACTCTCAAACTCAGTTTGCATTCAACATTAGTGCAACCATGAATTAATTTGTCAACGATGAGAAAATCAGACCGCTCAGGGAAGTCAGCTTGTTTATGAAACTCAAGAATGCAGACATCCCAAGTCTCCCGGAAGTTCCGGGAGTCTCCCGCATATTGATAGCGGCTCCCTGACGCCCGCAAATTAGATAAAATCTCCCGGAATCTAGAGTGAGCGTTCAAGAGCGCGCATGCGAGACCGCATGTGCATCTGAGTGTAGCGCGCACACGACGGGAGAGTTTGGGAGAAAAGAGATAAATTAAAGCCCGCCTACACTGAAAACTGATTGGTTGATTTAGCGAAACAGGCCAATCAGGATGCTCACTGTCTTGGATGCACTCAGGCACACACACACCACCCCTCTCTCTCTCTCTCTCCCGTCGTGTGCGCGCTACATTCAGATGCGCAGTCTCGCATGCTCGCTTTTGATCGCTCACTATAGATTCCGGGAGATTTTATCTAATTTGCGGGCGTCAGGGAGCCGCTATCAATATGCGGGAGACTCCCTGAACTTCCGGGAGACTTGGGATGTCTGTCTCTGGCTTCGCGAAAGTGCGTTGAGTGCGTGAGGATGCCATCAAGGCATGTGAGCAGCTCATCAACTGGGGTTACTTTACAGCCAGGGTCTTCAGCTTGCTTGGCCTCAACAAGTCGTTCAACATATGCACCTGCCCATATGAACACATGATTTAGCTTAACTTCGTCATATTCCTCATGGGGGGGGGCATTAACAATTCACAAAACCTCTTTGTGCCACAGGCGATATTGGTTATACACATCTCTGGAGCTCCAATCGACTTGTGTTTGAGGTTTGTAATGCTGGGCGGCCATGGTTGACTTGCTCACGAATTTATAGGATATTATTCTTCGAGACATCTACATACCTATGGAATCAATTTTGTGTCAAAAAAATTAAAGAATACTTATAAAATAGCAAACAAAAAAATACAAATCAAAATACCAAATAGAAAAAATCCAACAAAAAAATTAAACTCAATTAAAAAATACAAGATTGCAATGAAATCATTTGGGTAACCGTGTAAAATATTTGTCTTTGCCTCTTTCTCAGTTTTGTTTGATGCTGTTTTCTTTGATTACGATTCCAGCTTTCTCGTTTGCGCTCCCTGACTTTTTGATTGCGGTTTTGACACAAACGTGTCTGGGGGTTGGAATTTCCTTGGGTGCATTCCCATTGGCTTATTTATGTTTGACGGAGATGACGTTGTTACAACCAATCAGAAGCAGAGTACGGCATTCGCAATACGCTTGCTTAGCTGTCCATCAAACATAAATAAGCCAATGGAAATGCACTCAAGGAAATCCCAACCCCCAGACACGTTTGTGTCAAAACCGCAATCAAAAAGTAATCAAAGAAAACAGCATCAAACAAAACTGAGAAAGAGGCAAAGACAAATATTTTACACGGTTACCCAAATGATTTCATTGCAATCTTGTATTTTTTAATTGAGTTTAATTTTTTTGTTTGATTTTTTCTATTTGGTATTTTGATTTGTATTTTTTTGCTTGCTATTTTATAAGTATTCTTTAATTTTTTTGACACAAAATTGATTCCATACATACCCATTGCAAAATATCACACAAAAGTTTGTACTGTTATCCTCCGCGAACACAATATGAACTGGCCGGATAGCGCCGTAATGTTCAAGTTTTGGGGTCACCATGTTCAACATATGCTGCGGCAGCCATCTTTATTGAATGAATATTCCAACAGCATTCTGGGTGTAATACGTAATGCAAGAACATAACACAAGGTGGTAGGATAGGGTATTACTAACACAGACCAGTGATAGGTCTCAGACCATTATCGACTATTACAACAGTGGCAGTAGCCTATAGGAGGAAAGAAACACATAAGACAGCATCGTAGCCTACATAGTGGAAGTAGCCTACTAACTTCACCGTGGTCTCATAGTCAACGACAAAACAGTTTTACACAGTTAATTATTTTCACTATTGACATAGCCTGTTAAAAGTTGTGGTTTATCATTTTAGAAATTCACAGATGATGACCCTATTCACTTATTTAAAAAAAAAGTTTATTTGCTCCCACCCACATTAAAGGGACACCAGGCAACGTTTTCGTGTTAATTACTCATCTTCGTAAGTCGGTATATGGTTAAATGACTCATTACAGGGCGAATGAAGACTCTCTCGCCTGCCCCTACTGCCTGTAGGAAGAATATCCCGCTTGCAAGTTCAGTGTATTGTACCCGCCGACTGAAGCAGGATCAGTTTACATCCTGCATCCACATCACAGACGCAGACTAACGAAACGCTAGCGATTGTTGCAAACGTGTGTATAATGGCAGAGCCGGCGAAGAAGCAGCGAAAACCCTTGACGGAAGATGCAAAGAAAAGGAAAAGATCTTCAGACCGAGTCAAGTAGCCTACTGCAAAATCCAAAATTGACAAAAGACCAAGTTACAAACCTGCCAGAAAACACAGGATACTGAGCTACAATGAAACACAAATGTTAAGATTCAGTACATGATAAAATGACACATAATCCCAAGTTGTTGTCTGACAAGTGCAGAACTACAGGGGCTCAGTATTCTCCCCCAAGCACTTTGGGATGCCTTGAGCCACATATTTTACATTCTAAGCATTCATTATACACCCTGTAGCTATGCTTGAACTTTAAACCGAAACTATGTTCATGCAATGTCAATGTCATAGTCATGTATGGTATGTCTTCTTCACACTGCAAAACTGCCCCATTAACATTATGTTATTTGAACACCTATGAAGTAGATCCATTTTTTTTGGCTGTATAACACTTGTATATTAATTTGCCGAACTGTCACGTTGTATCCGAGCTCTATAATACAGACGTTCAGAACGTAGCAACATTGTGGCATATGACGTAGATGGCTTTTAGCTAGATGGATGGCAGTAGGCAAAGTAAAATAGCGACGTTTCAAAGCTAAAGTTCATTAGAATCCTGGGATGTGCCCGCTTGACAATAGGAGAGATGGAACTAACGACTGGCCTTTGGCCGTAGCAACCATCCATTTAGTAACGGCAGTTTGTCCTGTCCAGTGTGTCGGGGAAAAAGTAGTTCTACAAACAAGACAGTTCTAGCGATTAAAATTATAACAGGAAATGAACACAAAGCAAGTGGCAACAGTGGAATAAGCGGGATAATGGACTCCACAGTGGTGTGTTAACAGAAATGAATGCACTTACGAGGTTTGCTCCGCTGTGCGTCGGGCCGTGCAGTAATTTCTGTTAACAGACCACCGTGGAGTCCATTATCCCTTACACATTAACCTGTAGCCAACATAATCACTGTTGATAACTTCACTAGAGAGGGGAAACATTTTGTTAATGACTAGTTAACTACTACCTACAGCGTCAACTAGTGGTTGTAATAGTACACACACACACACACACACACATTCTGGTTTGAGGTGCCGATTGTGTTTCATTAAGATTGCCCCCCCCCCCCCCTCCCCCATGTCTTCACTGACACCTCCACCACACCTGGTTTGGAATCTGACAAACACACGTTGGATAGTGAGAAACGTAATTTCGATCTCTTTGTATGTCTGGAACATGTGAAGAAATTGACAATAAAGCTGACTTTGACTTTGACTTTGACACACACACACACACACACTGACAAAGTGTGACTATCACAAAACATTGACAGAGAATGTGACTATCAGGAAATACTCCGAGTGTCAGCAAAAACGACAGCAGGGAGTTCTTGGAATGAAGGAAAGCTTCCTTTTTTAAAAACACCTATGATGTCCATTTGTATTTGACTGTTAGAGAGAATAAGGAAACACAATGTATTTTTCTGTAATGTAACATTTTGTCACACACATTCACAGACACACACACTCAAAGGGTTGGAATGACTGGTATTTAGATCCAACCTTCTTGTGTGTGTGTATAAAACTGTCTACTTCCTGTCTGTAACTTTACAGGAAGACAGCTACACACACACACAAACAGAGACTATTGGACCCAATACATCGGGTGAGTATTTTACAGCAGTTGTGTGCAGGTTTGCATAGTTTTTAGAATGTTGGCTGATTTTCGTTGACTTCTGAAGACATACCATACATAACATATTGAATGACAAAACCAATTTGGGGTGTATAATGGCTTAGAACAGTGTGCCTTTTTTGTGGCATGGCACATCCTAAATGTTACAAAAATGAAATGTACCATAGTACATTTAGTATCTAGCCATATTCAACCATTTCCTTTTTTTCTAGAATGGGCAAAGCTTCTCTCACCATTCATCACCCCTCCAGTCTGGAGCACTCTATCACTGAGCCGGACCACGGAAAGGTTGTGGACACGACCCCCACCATGATCCGGATGACGCAGAGGGATGGTGCGTTGATAGGGTGTGGCGGTCGCGTCGTCTTCAGGAAGGTGTCCGAGCGTGAGGCGAACAGATACTCCGAGCTCGACTGCTTCTCTGCCTATGGGGGGAAAAAGAACGGCAGGCAGGCATGGACCAGGAATGACCTGAACCTCAAAAGTGAAGTGAAGTGGGCCAGTGATTCTGAAATGATCATCACCATCACATTATGAGGAAGAGAAAGATTGAGGGGAAAAAGACATAGAAATGGCAGATGCTTTGTGAAATGTTCTGTATGTGTTTGAGGCCAGCTTTCTCACTCTATCTATCTCTCTCTCTCAGAAATAAAAACTCTAGGTTACATAAATCACTATCTTTGTACTTGATTTGATGTTTGTGTTATCAGAGGTTGTATGTGGGGTGGTACATTGTGTTCTACTCAGCGCCAGAGAACAGGTGCTGTCCAGATGGGAACTCTTTAGCTAAGCAAGATTTACTTACACACTGTGTTACATTCATTTAAGTGTTATACAATGATTCTGTGCAACTGCACGTCCAGCATGATATTGATACGTACAAAGGCCAATCATTCTGCCATACTGGTTGATTCCTCTAATAAACTGTGATGCTTGTGAGAACACCATTGTTGTTGTACAACAGGGGGTACCCAACCTTTTTTGACCAAAGATCTACCGTTAAAGTTGAGTGTCTCAACAAAGGCAAATAAAAAGCTTAGTCATTACCCCATATATCGGTACATACATCAGTGTTTCCCATACATTGACTTATTTGTGGCGGCCCACCACAATATCAAAATTGACCACCACACAATGATTTTCTAGGTTGTACTACATTGTGCTTAAATCTGGTTAGCATCATAACCACGCTGCACTAATTTGTTAAAAACTGTTGCATTCAAGTTAATTCTGCAAACCTACCACCACAAATAGAGTTCAATTCTGTGGGAAACACTGCACATACACTACCAGTCAAAAGTTTAGAGACACTTAGAAATTGTATGTGTGTCCTCCACTGAATCCACCAGTCCATACCAAGTTTGGTTTTGATACAAGAATGTTGAGATATCTCACGTCCTGTTTGACGACATTGCAGCCATCTGACTCACCAAGAATCTTGTAGGGGCTGTTTTTAACTCATAGATTTTTTCAAATCATAGGTTTTCTGGTGAAGAATGCTATTAAAATTGTCTCCTTAATTCCAAATGGAGACACAGTTGACCGAGTAGATTCCAGTGTAGTTAAGAGCAGGTAAAACTTGAGGCTGGCTTGCGAAAGAATAGTTCTTTATTCTGGATGTAACAACAGAGTTCTGGTAACCCTGTTGTACGCACAGCACAGCACAATGTTGCAAGGTGAAGCCAAGGTAAGAAACTGAAGCAAAGATCTGGGAAACTCCTGGTTAATTATAATACCAGAATATACATTCACGTCTGGGGTCAAATTGGAGGGGGGAAACAGACAGTGATATAGCCTTATTCAATTAAGACGTCTTGTGAGGGAACAATTAGTTAGGTACACCATTTGCTATTGTAAGGTGACAACATTCTGTCTGCTTACAATAAACATCCTGTCCTCGCAGTTTCTGCAGTATTAAACAAAGAACCAAAAGAATGACATACAGAAAACCACTAAAATCTAACACTGGGATGCTGAGATCATGTCTGAGGCGAATGAAGAGGTTGGGCGAAAAGTTAATATTGCAGTGGTCAAGGTGATGCTAATTTCTGGCCCAAAATGCAACCAAAAAATCATTATTGCTAATTTGAAGGAATCTGCTTGCACCGTGTATGGAACACAGAGATTCCACTAAACCTTGCTTTACTATAACCTGATTGTAACTAGCAGAGTATAGCCGGGGTCATCCCTATGTTCCCCAGGTCCTATATGCCTATAGTATAGCCTATGCATCTGCACTAGCCTATTATTTGAACTCTTAGGTGATAAGTGAAACTAACTTCACCGTGGTCTTCCTAGGGATGGGCAGATTCAAAAACTCTTGGCTTGCCGAGGGAACACCAGACCCTGACCCGCCTGGTGGCCTAGGTAGGTTACCTGTCTCCTACCAATCTCACACTTCGGTAGGTTCATTACCAACCGGGCTAGCTGCAGCCTCTCAAATAGCTCTCTCAAGTGGCTCATATGCTGGAGCCAAGAATCACTAAAACACTCCAAATCATTGATATAAGTTACCACATTCGACAGACCAGCTATTACTGTATTCATTGCCCTTCGAAATGTTGCTGGGGCAGTCTTCGTGCCAATTGGGAGGACCTGACACTGGTACAACCCACTGGGAGTGATGAAGACAGACACCTGCTGGGCCGGAGAGATCAGTGCCACTTGCCAATAACCTTTTAGGAGATGTAGTTTTGACACATATTGGGCTCTACAGATGCGATCGATGCAGTCCTCGAGATGCAGAATGGGAAAAGCATCTGTTCTTATAACTTGATTGACTTTGTGATAATCAATACAGAACCGCATTGATCCATCGGCATTTGGAACAAGCACTACAGGAGAACTCCACTCACTGTGACTAGGCTGTACACTACCTAGCTGCAACATGTACCCAAGATCTTCTTGGACTTTCTTGAGCTTAGCTGGACCTAACCAATATGGCTGCTGTTTAATGGGGAGAACATCCCCAGTGCCGACATCATAGCCATGGCCTACTGGTTAGGGCTTCAGACTTGTAACCGGATGGGTACCATTTCGAACCACCACCAGTAGGAACGGCTGAAGTGCACTTGAGCAAGGCACCTAACCCCTCACTGCTCCCCGAGCGCCACTGTAGCAGGCAGCTCACTGCGTTGGGATTAGTGTGTGCTTCACCTCACTGTGTGTTCACTGTGTGCTGAGTGTGTTTTACTAATTCACGGATTGGGATAAATGCAGAGACCAAATTTCCCTCACGGGATCAAAAGAGTATACTTTACTACTACTTATTTGTGCGGCCGGGCATATCACGAAACAGGTCAGGAAAATCTTCAACCAAGGCCCTGACGTCAGCTTGTTGACTCACTCAAGTAACTGACACTCTGGTCAAGACCCTGCAACGCGTCAGAATTACTGACATGCACACTGACAGGTTCCACAGCCTCCGTACCGTCAACATCTTCAGGCTGATCGCTGGCAGACACACAAGTCACTAAAACAGTGGGAGCTTCTCGACCCACATGAGCTTTCAACAAGTAAACATGACACAGTCGAGTCTGGGTTCTACGGCCAGGTGCATCAATTACATAATTGCCGTCCCCAGCTCTCTTCTTCACTCTATATGGGCCACAAAACCAAGTGCTCAAGCTGCTCCCCCTCATGGGCAACAGGACCAACACAGTCCCCTGCCTTAAAAGTTCTGTCAACCGCCTTCTTGTCATAATGCGCCTTCATACGATCTTGCGCACCCTTGAGGTTATCGCGGGCCACAAGCGGTCACAAAAAGTCACCACATACTGCAGGACACTCCCCTCGGTAGGCTGTCTCACAAGGCGTTCGAGAGGGAGTTAAATCATTTAGAGACGAATGACCGCGTCGCAGGAAGTGCATCATAACAAAGGGACGCCAGACCCTCTTGTAACAGCTGTACTCAGTGATACTGCAGACTCGTAAAAGTAGTTAGAAAATAAGGCAGAAAAACGACAAGTTTCCTCATGATGCTTCCTTATGTTGGAATGTGCAAAAATGTACAAACAATCAAGAGGATGCCTTCTTGTATGTGATTTCTGCAACAGTGATACTGCAAACGTGTTGATAGCCTATTGTTGATTTAAATGCTGTAGCCTAAAGCATGTAGCCTAGCCTACAGAAAACACTTAATTGATGTGATATAATGATAACTTGTATGCCTACAATGGTTTATTAAACATCATAGTCATTTATTAGTCAGTCATCATGTTCATGTTAATGAATAGGAAGGACACCTAAACGATAGCCATAAACCAAAATTTCGCGCAGTATCTGCCGTGAGTCCCTATGCGTGAATCACAAGCTCCTTCCAGCTGACTGGCAGATCTCGTGGACAGTCAGTCGTGATCGATTATTTAATAAACAAATGTGAATTACGAACAATAATAAAAAGCTTCTACCTAATGTGACTATTTTTTCCATGAACTGTAAAAGAAAACACGTTTTTTCCAGCTGTATTCTCCATAAAGAGTAAAGTAAATTATGTACTTATTTCCGGAATTGACGTCACTTCCTGGACTCGTCTGAGGCTGGTCTAAGGACTCGTCTGAGGCTGGTCTAATGGGTCTAAGGTCTCTCAATGACTTAACCCCTACTGAGGCGTTCTTTCACTAACTTCAAAGGACCTCTAACCTTGTGACCAAAGACTAACTCAAAAGGTGTGAACCCTGTGGACTCATTAACAAAGTCTTGGAGGGCAAACAACAGAAGGGGAAGAGTGACATTCCAGGGTGCTGTACAGCGTAGGTCTCTATTGTACTCTTTAGTGTCTGGTGATATCACTCAATGGCCCATCTTGGAATTACATCTTGGAACACATTAGACACAAAATTGGTGCCAGGATCCAACTGGATCTGCTCAGGAAGGCCAAAACGTGAGAAGATAGAAATCAACGCATCAAGCTCAAGTTTTGCCTTAATATCTCTCAATGACAATGGCCCAACACAATCAATAAGTACTCTTGAAAACGGTTCTGCTGTAACTGGAAGAGGGCGCAAAGGTGCTGGGGGAATCTTCTGATTAGGCTTTCCCCTACTTTACACACATGGCAGGATCAGCAAAAAAACATCTTTATGCAACTGGGGCCAGTAAAAGTGCTGAAGAATCTTGTTCTGCATTTTGTGAGTGCCTAGATGGCCAGCCATTGGGACCTCATGAGCCAAGCACAAAACCTCAGCTCGAAAACTCCTTGGCAGTACCACCTGCTCGACCACACTCCAGACCTCAGTGGCTGGACGGTCAACAGGCCTCCACTTCCTCATAAGAATATCCTCCCGCACATTAAATCCCTCAGTCATATCTCAGGACTCTTCTGAGCTAACTGCAGTCTGTCTAATTGACCACCAGATCACCCTTCTGACCTGCAATCAATGCTTCTCTGTCATACCGTTGAGCATCCGGGAGTTCATCCAGTGCAGCAAAGAACGTGCCAGATAAATCTACTGTTTCCCTCTCCCCTTGTGTTGTTTCCATTCCCTTCTGAGACTGAGAGCGGGTAACCACACAAGCTGGGAAGATCTCTTTAGACTGCTTCTCCAGAGCCAGCATCTCCGGCGACTCACAAGGCACTGAACTGACAATAGGAGGCACGCTCACCAAATCTCTGGCCAAGTCATTCCCCACTAGGAGACCCACATTACCTATGGTCAAGGATGGCACCATCCCCACTGTGACATAACCACTGGTTGGATCTCAGAAGTACTTTGTGTAATGGGACTGCTCCATACTCACCCCCAAGGCCTTTTAACAGAACAGAGGCCTTCATGGATGTTTCATCAGTCAATGATACTGGCCCAGATAAAAATGAGACTGAGCTGAGGTAAAAGCCTTAGCGCACACTCCTACTGGAGTCTCACTAAATGACAGTACATCACTATTGGCCAGAAGACATGGTCCAATTTTCTTTCCCATTTTCATTTTTTTTTCAACACAGATTACTTTAGAACGTGTGTGTGTGTGTGTTTTCTCTTCTTAAACCTATGTCTTTACAAGTCCAACCTTGTTGGTTTCACCACAGTTCTCCCAGACCTCGTTCTAGGAGTAGATGGCAGATTACGAGCAGTCTGCATGGGTGATTCTGCAGGTGTCTGCTCAGGAATGCCATCCGATGTTGTCAGCTATTGCATCGCTCATAGGAATCAGGTGATGGCCATTGCGTCTCATTGTCCCATGAGGTGTATCCAAGGTAGGAACGCGGGGTGGTGTGGCTATGGATCACTGTTCCAGGTGTCCTGGTGGGAGATAATTGAGGTTGCGGGTGCAATGACAGTTGTGCGAAGGCGCCTCCCCATCGAGAGTTGGGCTGGGCTGTACCCGTTCTGCAGTGGCGTGACCCTGTATGACAGCAGAGCGGGATAGGGGTCTGCTGCCTTTTTGAGAAACTCCTTGATGGTCTTGACCGCCCGCTCAGCTTCACCGTTACTCTGTGGGGATTTTGGACTACTGGTGATGTGGCAGAAGCCATACGACCCTGCTAATGCTGCAAAAGCCATACCTGAGAACTGCGGCCCGTTGTCGGTCGCCAGTGTCCCAGGCATGCCGTGGCGTACAAGTGTAACAAAGGCGAACTGAGCTAGCATGCTAGTTGCGCGTACCTGGATGCACAATCTACCATGAGCAAGTAGGTCTTGCTTCCCAGCAAGAAAAAATCAGCTCCCAGCTTCTGCTACAGTCTGTCAGGATAGCTTGACGGAATTAGTGGCTCTTTGCTGTTCTGCCTTTCTTTGCAGCATGCACGGCAGCTGAGGACCAGCTCATTCAGCTGCTGGCTCAGGCCAGGCCAGCACACTGACTGTCTTGCACGCTCCATGCCCTGGTGGCCTACATGCAGTCTGGCCAGAACATCATTTATCATAGCTGAGGGGATTACAAGCCTGGTTCCCTTCAATAAGAGTCCCTTATAAACGGTAAGAAATGCACATTCTGCCCAGTATGCTTTGAGTGGAGGTTCCTTAACGCTGTTCTCTGGCCAGCCTTCTTCACAAACACCACTGTATGTTCCCCTTGCTCCGTGTGTGAAAGCCAATCCACGTAAAACATCATCCTCCTCATCTCCCATTCAATTAGCCTAGAAATCTAGACGCACCCTAGCGGCAGCAAATTTAATTTGCTGCCCGGGCTAGTCTAGCAACTCTCCGTTGGCTTGCGAGCTGGAAAAATTAAGCTACGATAGGGCCAATCACATCGTGTATAGACTCGGTAGGCAGGCTTAACATAATGATTGATGGCAGAGTTGCAACGGTTCGGCATGAATTCCCTGCTACTTAAAAACAAAGAAGATGGATTTTGCTGTTGGCAATGAGTTGCAGCGCTATCCTATTGCGTGCATAATGAATTTGAAAGACAACCGATTATCCCGCGCCTCGGACTGAGCACTGCGAATGGTGAGTCCCCAGACCCTACATTTTAATATAGTGTTAATCTGGTTCTCCTTGGAGCTAATATTCAGATTACTTGCCAAGCGAAATCTTTCAAACCTTCGGACCTTGGTTGCTAGGATACGGGATGTCTGGATGTCGACGTAGTGATGCTAGCTAGCTAACTAATTAGCTATCCACTAACGTCAACCATCAACAGACGTCAATGCACAAGCTGTGTCAGGATTTCACCTTGAGAAGTTGTTGGTATGAATTTATACATCGTCTGCCAAGGGAACTCAACTCACCGTCTGCCACCGCCTGCCAACTTTCACACCTCTGCCATCTAGCTGCAGGCCTACGTTTCGCCACTGGACTGTCCAAGAGCAACGTACGGGAACATCATGCAAGCGACTTTTTAATCACCATGCCAGAGAGAAGAGAGAGCCGCCCACGGCCACGGCCACCGCCCCCTCATCTGCTGGCTGATCTGCTCACCGGGGCCGAAAGGGGACTTGTGGACTAAACTGCTGGCGAAGCACTATCACCTGCCTGTGGACTTATTGAGTGTTTTTTGTTTGTCTTTTTCTTTGTCTGCATGAGCGCTGAGTCTGTTTGTTTTATGTCTGGTCTTGTTCTGTAAGCCTACTGTCTTTGTAAAGACAGGCTTGCTTTACTGTCTCTGTCTATTTGTCTGTTTGTTTATTTGTGTATGTCTTGGTGTGATGTCACAGGTACGCTGGTGATTACGGCACCTGTTTTGTGTCTTTTGTTATTTTGTAAATTGTTTGTTTATGTCTTGATGTCACGGGTACGCTGGCGACTACGCCGCTCCGTCCAGCATTGTTTGTCTTTATGTGTCAATGTCTTGTGTGTGGAGCGCTTCGGATTGTACATTTTATGTATTTTTCCCCTTCCTCCTCTATAATGTAATGTATGTTATGCTATTATTTATTTATTTTACTTTGTTTTATTTTATTTATAGGCCTAGACCTATACTTTTTTCTCTCTCTCTTTTTACATCTTGTTACTTCATTGTTTCTGTAATCTCGGCTTCATTGAAAATGAGAGCTTCCCTCAATGACCCTTCGTGAATAAATAAAGGTTGAATGAATGAATAAAATGAAGGGATCCATTTGGCCCACTCTTGCAGTCTTAAAAACGCTCCGGGGAGCGCCGTCCCCCCATTTCTGGGAGCATTGTTTTGACCATTTTAACAGGCATTTATTAATATAATAAGCGCTGTTACCAGTGATAACAACAAGTGCATGCATCACACAAATGTCTCCAATAAGGCTTCTTTGTCATAAAATTCGTTACATGAATGACCGTCATGCTGTTGCACTCCACCATGCGTAAAGGCATTAGAAAGCTATGCAGCTCATCGTTCCGTAGCCTCATTGATAAGATAGGATAATGTCTAATGAAATATGCCACCTTGTGACACTGAAATGGGAATGCTGTATCAGCATATTAAGCACCAATTTTTATACTGTAATATTAATTTGTAATATTCTGTTTAACGTTTATGTATTTAGAACTAGGCCTACTGCCGACATCGAACACCGTAGTGGCACTTGACATTAAAATAGCCCTCAGATGTGCTTAGCTGGAAAAGTGCTTAAGTCAGTGGCAGAATGCGCCAAGAGTTGTATACATGAGAAACGCCCAAATGTGACTGAAACGCACTTACTGTAGTTCCACTTTTCCAAGACTTACGTGCATAAGAGAATTTGCCCCTAAGAAGGCTGCATCTTTCAGTGCTACACTGAATTAGGCTCTAAGAAGGCTGCATCTCACACCACTACCCTGAACTAAGCTGTAAGAAGGCTGCAGGTTGGAGGGGGACGGGGGGCGTAGTGTCCTACCCGAAACTAGAAAGTTGCTAGGTTGGTAATCGCCTACCCACTCAGACAATGGTAAAGAAGTGCCGTTCTTCATGTTATGAGGTTATGATCGAGTCATCAAAATGATGTTGGTTACGTTATGTCAAGGTCAAAAGACTGTTAAGGGTGCCTTTAATGATATGATATGATAAGATGATGGAGTTTGAAAAAGCAGTTTTGAAAATTTCAATGCTGATCTGACAAATGCGCCAAAGCAACTGAGAAAAACAGTACCCCATACAATACAGCGTTGAAACAGCGACGTGAAACACAGGGTCACCCAAAGCGAGTCTGGAAGCTTGAAAAACAACTGCATCGCAGGTTACCGGTCACAAGTTACAGGTGCTGTCCTATTCCTGGTATTAGTGTTTTGGAACCCTTACACCCTCACACACTTGGTCACTTACGACTGATGTCAGTTACAGTAAGTGTGTGAGGTTTCAGGGCTTAGGGCATAGGGATGACATTGGGATTTAGCCATACTTGACCCGAACATACTATGTAGGTCTCCTCAGAGAGGAGAGTTTTTTTTTTTTTTTTGCATTTGCAATTATTACCACTAGAGGTCAGCAAAGTCCGGGGGAACTAAATTGCGCTGTCATTGCCGATAATGAAGTTTACTGTGGAGTTGGTTACACCAATGCTCACAGATAATTTTCTTTAATTAAACTGATATAATAATGAGGCTTGTTTTAAGTAATAAGATAATGTTGTGCTGTATGTTTAAACAGAGGTGCAGAAGCATAGCCCACAGAAACACACTTAAAGACTATTTTATCTATTCTACTTTTCTATAGTTTTGTTTATTTGTTTTATGTTTCGCCAAAATGATACACTTATTTATTATACCATAATATTCGAGAGTGATAGCGAGACAGTGAGGAGCAACTGACAGCGCGTCATTGCCGCGTTTCATTCCTTCATTGCATATAGCCTACAAGAACGCACTGAACATCCTCACGCGATCATTCTCTGTTGTCCTCTTGATTGGAAAAAAATAAATTAGAAATAGTTAAAGACATCTCCCTTTAGAGTTTGACAAGAGAAACGGTGCAGTAGGCCTACGCCCACCTTTTCCGGTCACCCTCCCATCTCTCCCCGCCATCCTCTCCTGGAGAGAGTCGAATGGTGATGACGTGATTGCAGGGAGGGGTTGCGCCATTTTGAATGTGGACAGGACTGTGGGAGGATTGCCTCGGGAGGGAGTGTGAATGAGTTTGAGAGGCAGCCAGAGAGGAAAGAGAGAGTGAAATAGGCAAGAAAACCCAAGCGCTTCAGCTCCACAATCCCGGCTCATCTTTCAGAAGGAACAGGTCTCGCAAACCTGCACCCGGCAAAACGAACCAAGACCGGGGTCCGACATCGAGACTGAGATTCCCTGTCTCGCCATGGCAGGTAATGGAAAAATCGGGCTAGACGTAAAATTAGCTTGATAACTTGCTTCCCATGCAAATAAAGTTATATGTTAATTCATGCAAATTAGATAGCAAAATCACGATTCCATTGCGGGCACATCGACTGCTCATGAATCTTGGATCATTGCACTTGGGAGATCTGTATAGCTGGCTATTTCTGCTAGCTCGCCAGCTAACGCAGTGGTATCAAGACCATTCCGTTTCCTCCCCACTTCAGCTGAATGGTGTCACGTCTAATGATGAGTTGGACCTCTGACAACGCAATAGCACGACCGGCAATTTGGTCTTATTTACACATTATTCAGACGTTCCGTCTACATGAATAAAAGTTGGTGGGTTTGCTATGTTGGCAGCTCCGTTAGCAGTATGTAATGTTATATGATTACCGTCCTCTTGCATTGTGACGGTCCATAACTGTGTAGCCTAAATCAGCTATTCTGCTAGCTGGCTGCAAACCCTTCTTGATAGTCAATTGACAAACTTTGATGTCCCCACTTCGTAGGTTTGTGCTTGACATCAGTCACCAAACTCAGTTTATGGTCCTGAGTTTGTGGAGATGTGGAGACGGAGACATCGCTACCAAGTTGATGGTGAGCTATCTAGCGACAAGTGGTCCTGACCACCGCTGGCTTCGCTTTTGTTGCCTGCTTGATCCGTGAACATCTAGTGTGTCCATGGGCCATGTCTTTGTCATGATGATATGACTGCTTAGGGGAGGACTTTGGGGACAAGGCACGTTGTCTGAGGTCCCACGGGGATTGAGCGCGACAGGAAGTTGTGACGCGAAGAAATGTTCGGAGGATTGATAAAGGGGAAACATCCTTCTGCCTTTCAGACAGAGATGGCGATCACGCAATGCGTGCACATGGGAGAGCAATTGAGAGAAGAGTTTACTTACTACCACTGCCTTGCTGTCCACAGAAACCAGTAAAATGACCGCTAACCCCAACATTATCCAAAGGACACTGTCATGTGTTGCTGAGCTACACTGTGTCCACATTCTACAAAGCTGTGCCACTTCATTTGTATAGTCTGTCATGACAGCCCAAGGCTCTGTGCTAAGGACCCTAGGGGCCTCCAAATGTGTTTGAGGTGTCCTATAGCTTCTGACCTGCTAAGCTAGGTCTGAATCTTATTGGAGCCTAGGGGCCTCAAAATGTGTTTGGCCTGCTAAGTTAGGTCTGAATCTAGGGGCCTCAAAATGTATCTGGCCTGCTAAGTTAGATCTGAATCTCATTGGAGCTTAGGGGCCTCAAAATGTGTTTGGTGTATAGCTTCTGGCCTGGTTAGATCTAAATCTTATTGTCATAACCAGCTTTTCACAGACTGAATAATTCTGAACTTGTTTATTTCTGAGCTTTCTGTGAGATCACATGTCCAAGCTAAAGCCTTTTCCTTCTGTGTTTGGAAATCTCCTTACGCAGTTGGCCGCCCTGGGCTGAGGCCGATCATAAAAGGCTTGCCAAATTATACGAGATAAAGTGTAAAGGACGCCATGTCAGGTTATTAAACCATTTACGAGGTTTCCACCTATTTCCTGTGGAGACCTCTCGTCGAAACATATTTGATGCACTATGACAAGGAGGTCGGTTGCCTATTCTGTTTGAATGTGAAAGTGAGAGTTTGTTTTCGGCAGGTTGTTGTTGGTTGTAGGCACATGTACTGATCCCTGACCCTCAGGTCATTGTGTTGGACCTTTGATAGTAACGCCTAGTGTGTGTGTGTGTGTGTGTGTGTGTGTGTGTGAGAGAGAGTGAGAGAGAGTGAGAGAGAGAGAGAGAGAATGTGTGTGTTATAAAGAGAGGTAGTGTATGTGTGTGTTTTGTATGTGAGGGAGGGTGTGTGTGACAGGAGGCCCATGCTTAGTGGCATCACCTCATTCCATTCCTGAGATTCACACAGCCGCATGTAGGGACCCAGCTGTTGTGTGTCTCTGTTCTCCGGTCCTCTGCGCTGGGCACAGTGCTCGAGTGCTGCCCACACCTTGGCATGGTGCCACTGCCATTGGGGACGCTAGCAGTGGGTCTGGGATTGGGAAGGTGTGTGTGTGTGTTCTGACCCACAGACTGTTCAGAGGGTTTGGGTGTGTTCAGAGCTCTAGGTCTGAAGTGTGTGTGTGTGTGTGTGAGGGAGAGAGAGAAGAAGACTGTTTGGATGTATAGGTCTGAAGTGTAGTGAGTTTTGGCTGGGCATTTAGACGGCCGTTGTGTTGGGTGGTTTTGTTTGGGGTTGTGGGCCCTGTGTGTGTGTTTGGGGCTGTAAGCTGGATGTTGGGTAGCTTTGACTGCGTGTCGTGTCAGGAGCTGCAGGTGCGAGTGACCACACCTGTTCTCACCTGTGCTGTGTTTCCAGGAGCCGGAGGCGGGGGCAATGACGTGCAGTGGTGCTTCTCCCAGGTGAAAGGAGCCATCGATGACGACGTAGCTGAAGGTAAGAACGCCCGGGAGCCACACACACGCACCCCATATCTCACTACTGCTAGTGGAACTACATTGAAACACAGATTTCCTGTTTGTACTGCCATCCTAGTTTCCTGCTCCTGTCTACATTCCCCATATCTCAATAACACTACAGACCACAGGAGAACATCCTAGTCCTAGAGCCACACACACACACACACACACACACACACATTCATAACATGTTCTCCCAGTGTCCTGGAGAACCCATGCTAGAATATGCTGCACTCTCTGCAACTTCCTCCTGGCAGACCATTCGTACCAGGACTCCCTCCCTGTGTGTTTCTCCTGCCAGTCCTGGCTGTCAGTCACCCTAACAAGCCGGCTACACCACCAGGCACATAACTGAAGCATGTCGTCCCCCAAGCGTAAAAGATGGTCTCATTTTTTCTAATGCAGGCGCTGCCATCACATCTGGTGTAGCCAGTTCTGTAATTGTTGCAGCATACGCTCCGCGAACGGCACGCTTCAGTTCCATGCCTAGTGTAGCCCGTAACAAACACACACTCACACACACTTTAGTTTCATGGCTGGTGTAGCCTGCCCGTTACGTACACACACACACACCACACACACACACTTCAGTTCCATGCCTAGTGTAGCCTGCCCGTAACACACACACACACTTCAGTTCCATGGCTGGTGTTGTCTGCCCGTTACACACACACACACACACACACACTTCAGTTCCATGCCTAGTGTAGCCTACCCGTAACACACACACTTTAGTTTCATGGCTGGTGTAGTCTGTCCATTACACACACTCACACACACTTCAGTTCCATGGCTGGTGTAGTCTGCCAGTTACACAAACACACACACACTTTAGTTTCATGGCTGGTGTAGTCTGCCCGTCACACACTCCCAATGTCCTTCTCCAGCTAGAGCTGCCATGCTAGAACACATCACACACTGCAGGTTTTGCTCCTGATAGACCAGACATACAAGAAGTCCTGCTAAATGTGCTAATCTGGTACACACACACACCATATGAGCCACCATGTACAGACAGGATTCCCATGTTCCATGGACATTTTGGATAAATCTTAGAATCTTTAAAATCCGTTTTTCCAGACCTGAAAAAAGCCACACGATTCACTGAAAAGTTTTGTAACTTTCCAAGGATTTTCTGTTGTTCATGTGTGTCCTGGAACGTGATGCAATTTCCACTTGTGGCTTAATTAGCCTACTAGAAAAGGAATTCAAAAGGTTGTTGTTTAATTTTCATTCATTACTTGGACCATGTCTGTGTGAGATGCAATTTTGTACCTGTAAGTTTTGAAAGTTCATGAACATTTCATTAAGGGTTCTTCTCAAAAAGTCATGGAAAAGTGTTGAAATGTTGTGAGTGAAAATGGGTGGGACTCTATAGACACACTCCTTGTGTCAGTTGCACTAGGGGAGTGTCTGTACTAGGCACTCCTAGTTTCGCGGAAGAAGTCAAATCTTGGCACACACTCTTGATGTCTGTTGTGAATTGCTTCACCATTGCACACCTGATCTGTGTGTGATGCAGCACATAAGTTCTGCCCATGTATTATCAAGGAATCTGAACACACAGTGTGTGTGTGTGTGTGTGTGTGTGTGTGTGTGTGTGTCTGTCTTTGTACATTCCAACCCAACTAAGTCACAGTGCCATTCTCTAAAGAATCATAGGTGCAGTCTTTTTTCTGGTAGGTGTAGATTGGTTCTCTGTTGATATTGGCTCTAGGGTAGAATAACTGAGACTGGTATTGTTGTTGAGTTCCTATGGTCACGCAAATCCTGGAAAAAGTTTGGAATTAGAAAATCACCATTTTTTAGGCATGTAGGATCAGTTCAGTGAAAATGTTTGAAATTTGATTTTTGATGAACTCACAGTAGATCCCGTGGTCCTTTCCGGATCCCACCCCGACTCTCTCCCACTCTCTCCCACTCACTTCCTGTCAATCTCCACTATCCTATCTAATTAAAGGCATAAAAAGCCCCAAAAAAATATACTTAAAAAAAAAAAAAAAAAACAGTAACAAATTACATTTCCAAAGTAACCTGTATATGAGATTCAACGCATTCTTTCTGTTGTGTGACTGTGGAATTGCTTTGGATTGCCATGAATTTAATTCCACTTCCTGTCATTCCAATTCAAATTCAACTTCCGATGGTGCGGAGACAATTCAATTCAGAATCCAATCCATGAATTGAATGGAGACCCATTTTTAAAATTCGGACATTTGTATAAGCCTGATTTCCACCTGTAGTCCCTGAAGTTGTGAAATGTTTTGTGGTGTTCTAGTCAGGTAAGCCTAAATGAGGATTTGTTCGGTAGGCTGGAGTGTGTTGGCAGGAGATGTTCTTTGCTAGCAAGATAGCAGGGGGTCAGGATGCAGGGCCACTGGTAGGGGTGCTTCCGTAGGTGACTGTCACAGCTGTCCACGCCGCATGGGGCAACATTGGGATGACATTTGGCAGCCACCCCCTAGGCCACACACACACACACACACACACACACACCTTAGCTGGCGGTAGATTAGAGAGAGGAGGTAGAGCTGGCAGTCTATCAGGCACTAGTGTGTGAGTGAGATGGAGGTTCATGTGCCTAATGACACTCATACAGACACTAGTAACGAGACCCCATTGGATGTTAGACTCATTTAACCATTGGCGATGCAAAACATTGTGCAACAAAGTTTAGAAAAACATTAAAGCAGTTTAAGGTAGAGGAATTAGATGAGGTGCTGATGTCTGATAGCCCTTTTCTACCAGCAGAGAGGGTTTCGTTCCCGTTCGCGATCTAACATTTGAACCGTTCAGAGCATTTCGAGCATTTCGACCAAAAATCGGTTTTGAACGTGCCACTTTAGTTCGGAGCTTGAACCAAAAATGCTTGTTTTTTTCCTGCAAATCGGAGTGGGCAAGTCATTCTACCGTTCAGAGGGGAGAAGGCTAAGTTTTCCCTCCATATCGACCGTTGCCATCAGTAAACAAAACTAGTCAACTAGCACTACACTGCAAACATCAACCAGCATTTTATACAGCTAATTCCTGCCATTTATTAACCAGCATTTTACACAGCTAATTCCTGCCGTTTTAAGGGACCACTGTCCTGTTTTTGCATACATCATTAACTCTCATGACTAGGGATGTAACAATATACCGTGAATCGGCTAACAATCGTATGATGCACATGTTGTGAAACCAAGGACTGTTGTTGCTAAACTTCGGTTAGCATTATTAGCACTCTGCACAAATTTGTTCAAAACTGTTGCATTCAAGTTGACTGCTGAGTAGGGCTGAACGATTAATTGCTGCATAGGCTACATTGCCCAATATGCCCCTCTCCCCTGGTCAGACACCTTAACTAACATAATTCCTGTGGGAAACACTGACTGCAGTTTATTCAACTAAACAAATCGTGAGAATTGCATCATGAACCAAAAATCTTGAATCGTATTGAATCTCGAGTAGAGCGTATCACCACATCCCTATTGATGACGCATCCTTGGTTCCATTCAAAACTGGTGGAAATGCAGTCAAAGAATGAAGGTTCAAAGAATTCTGAATGGAACCGGTTCATGAACGCGTTCTCTGTTGGTCGAAAAATGCCCTGTGCTGGTGTGTGTGTGTGATAGAGGAGGTGTTGGTGTGTGTGTGTGTGTGTGTGTGTGTGTGTATGTATGTATGTATGTAATGATCGAGGTGGTGTGTGTGTGTGTGTGTGTGTGTGTGTGTGTGTGTGATGATTGTGTGTGTGTGTGATGATGATGATGATGATGGAGGTGGTGTTGGTGTGTGTGTGTGTGATAGAGTTGGTGTGTGTGTGTGTGTGTGTATGTATGTAATGATCGAGGTGGTGTTGGTGTGTGTGTCTGTGTCTGTGATAGAGGAGGTGTTGGTGTGTGTGTGATGATAGAGGTGGTGTTGGTGTGTGTGTGTGTGTGATGATAGAGGAAGTGTGTGTGTGTGTGTGAAGATAGAGGAGGTGCTGGTGTGTGTGTATGATAGAGGAGGTGCTGGTGTGTGTGTGTGTGTGTGTGTGTGTGTGTGTATGTATGTATGTAATGATCGAGGTGGTGTTGGTGTGTGTGTGTGTGATGATAGAGGAGGTGCTGGTGTGTGTGTGATGATGGAGGTGGTGTTGGTGTGTGTGTGTGTGTGTGATAGAGGAGGTGTTGGTGTGTGTGTGTGTGTGTGATGGAGGAGGTGTTGGTGTGTGTGTGTGTGTGATGATAGAGGAGGTGCTGGTGTGTGTGTGATGGAGGAGGTGGTGTGTGTGTGTGTGTGTGTGATAGAGGAGGTGCTGGTGTGTGATGATGGAGGAGGTGTTGGTGTGTGTGTGTGTGATGGAGGAGGTGTTTGTGTGTGTGTGTATGATAGAGGTGGTGTTGGTGTGTGTGTGTGTGTGTGTGTGTGAGTGATGATAGAGGTGTTGGTGTGTGTGTGTGTGATGGAGGAGGTGTGTGTGTGTGTGTGTGTGTGTGTGTGATGATAGAGGAGGTGCTGGTATGTGATGATAGAGGAGGTGCTGGTGTGTGATCGTGTTCGAGGAGGCACTGACGTCTGAGATACGAGTTGTGTTTCCGCTCCTTTAGGCCGCAGTGTAAACATCTGTTTGCTGCATCAGGCATCCGTGTTGTGAACTTCTCCGCTAGCATTTAACTAGTGCTGCACAATTTGGGGAAAATATCTTATTGCGATTTTTGTGACAGATATTGCGATATGATGATTTGAATGTCAATGAATTGACTCAGTTCAATATTTCAGATGTAGGCAGGGATGGACTGTGGAGCTCACCAATCAGAATTGATACGCACACCAACCAACCAGAAGTGCCATAATTAATGAGGAAGAAATGAATATGAGTCAGAAATGTGACAAAATGAACTGTGCACGATTATTTGTAGCTTTTGCGATCTGATAATTGCGTTGGTTCATATTGCGATTGCGTAAATAATCGTGCAGCCCTGCGTTTAACACACTCACACACTCTCACTCTCTCTCTCTCTCTCTCTCTCTCTCTCTCTCTCTCTCTCTCTCTCTCTCTCTCTCTCATATCCCCACATGTTTGTATGTATATCCACACACATGCACACAAAGACCCTGGTGACTACCCCTGCCCCTATAGGCAGTCACTACTGCACAATGGGGCTCCACTGCATCCTTTCTTCAGCATTGTGTTTCTGCTCCACTGCCCAACAAAGGGTTAAGTAAGAGACAGAGAGGTGTGTGTGTGTGAGAGAGAGAGACAAATAGAGCGACAGACAGTGTGTGTTTTCCAGAAGCAATAGTATCTAGGTTGATGTGAAGAAACTGTGCTGTGGCCAGTGGAAAGTAGGTTGTGTGTGTGTGTGTTGGAGACAGACAGATAGATGATGCTGTTATTGAGTGCATTACTGTTTGACTTGAGCCAGACTCCCCCTCTCTGCTGTTGAGGGAGTATTACACTGCTCTGCGTGTGTGTGTGTGTGTGTGTGTGTGTAAAGCAGACATCTACTGGTTCTGTGTGTCACAGCTGTGTCACAGCTGTCACTGACTGAACAGGAGAGAAACTGATTCTAGTACAGATCATGTCCGCTACTATTTAGCCCATTGATGCTAACCTACGTGTATGTGTGTGTGTTTATAGCCGACATCATCTCCACTGTGGAGTTCAACCACTCGGGGGAGCTTCTTGCCACGGGAGACAAAGGAGGCCGAGTGGTCATCTTCCAGCAGGACATAGAGGTAATACACACACACATACTGCACACACACTATACACACACTGCACACACACACTATATATATATACACACTACACACTATATACACACACACACAAACACACTAGTATGAGTACAAGATTAGTCAAGACGGGCGTTGTTGTCTCATTTCCTTTCCTACTCTCTCCATCTCTCTCTCTCTTTCTGATCTGTCATCTATCCCTCCTTCTTTTTCACAACATCGATAAGGCACCTAAAACCATGATTTTATAAGAATGGACTATCTCTTTCTCTCTATTTCTCTCACATCAAACGGTTCTTCACTGGCATGAATGAATAGTCTTTGTTGCCAAAGCTACAGGTATAACATCAACTTTACATTAATATTGATTTAGTATATTATTGATTCCTCTCTCTCTCTCTCTCTCTCTCTCTCTCTCTCTCTCTCTCTCTCTCTCTCTCTCTCTCTCTCTCTCCCTCTCTCTCTCCCTCTCTCCCCAGAAGAGTCAGCCTCAGTGCCGTAGTGAGTACAATGTTTACAGCACCTTCCAGAGCCATGAGCCTGAGTTTGATTACCTGAAGAGCCTGGAGATCGAGGAGAAGATCAACAAGATCCGCTGGCTGCC
>NC_055969.1:26487516-26505016 GCF_018492685.1 Alosa sapidissima
TACCAGGGCAACAGAGGAAGCACATACACAGTTGTTGTAGATGTTCCGATTGGTTTTGCTTTAATGCCACATTATTACCAATAGCTATTTAGGGTATTGTTTTAAAGGTATTATTAAAAAAAACAATGCAGTAGGATATTCAGATGGTAGACAGGGACACACACAGAGCTTCAGAGCAGAGTGGGCAGGCTCCTGGACAGACATGTCTAGAGTAGGCCCCACACACAGCGCCTCATATCTGTGCATGTCATGGCAACACCAGTCATAAAAGCTGCCACGAGCGCAGTGCTCTGCAATAGAGAACAGAGCAGATGCATGTGCCACTCCAGAACAGCAGAGGGCAGCGTTGTGCCACATCTTGCCCCCGAAGGGTGCCTCTGTTCTGGCTGGTTGTGTAAGTGGGCCTTTTCCAATCTAGCCCCTACACCCTCTCCCTAACCAATTCCACTATGTTTGTGTGTGTTCACGTGGGGACCTGCCATATTGACTCCCATCCCAAAGCCAATTTGCCAGAAATGGAAGCTGGTATAATGCCGTAGTGGCAGTAATGCCCTAAATAGCAAGTCTGCATCGATGCTCACTTAGCGAGCATGTGCAAGCAACACCTGAACTCAACCTGTCAGCTTTTTTGCCACATGGCAGTATTTGTTTAATCAAAGTGAAATTTACATCATAGCAGTGAAAGTGATATTTGTTGCATAAGCAGTAAAATGTGGAAAATCAAAAAGAAGTAGACTTTAATAATACAAAACACCAAAACACACACACCTGGTCATGTCGCAGCTTAATAATACAAAACACCAAAGCACACACACACCTGATCATGTTCCATGCTCTGAGTACAGAACTCTCAGCAGGCACACATGCAAACATTCAGAGAGAGAGAGAGCAGGCACATGTACAGAACGACAGGATAGAATGACAAAAGCAGTCACATGCGTACAAAAGAACTAGCCTGGTCCTACCATACAGTACTCTCGTACATTTCATAATGTACAGAGAGTCTGGCCCCTTTCCATTGCCAAGCGTTAACTTCCTTGAAGGCGAGTACTCTGAAGTTTAAAACTATTGGATCTGCCCAGAGCCACTCTGGATCTGCCATAACCAATCGCTAACATTTGGTCGTGACGTATGTCATGCTCAAACTCCGTTCGCTGATTGGACAGGTAAAATTGGCGCGGCTGGCTGGGGCACCTGCACCGTACGCCGGCGACCCGGGTTTGATTCCCGCCCCGTGGTCCTTTCCGGGTCCCGCCCCGACTCTCTCTCCCACTCACTTCCTGTCATTCTCTACTGTCCTATCAAATTAAAGGCATAAAAAGGCCAAAAAAAAAAAAAAAAAAAAAAGAAGACCCGCGAATATACAGACGACGTACTGAGAGGAAATTAAAACTGAGCGGAAGTACGTAGAAGGGTGGAGCCAGGCTACATAAGATCAGATGAAGAGCGGTCACATCCGTCCAGTTTCAGATCAGAGAACAGACACCAGTACAGAGGCATGGAGAAGATACCAGACACATCAAGGAGCATATCATTGTGTTAACAGAACTCTGAGATTTTACGCCATCTTGTGTCATTTGTGTTTCTGAGGAAGGTCAATATAGCCGGAACACGTAGGCCTGTGGGCTTTTAAAGCCGCTTGCCATGCTTAGTTAAAGTTTTTATTTTTTCGTTCATATTTTTGCTTCTAAACAGTCTCTTTGTTTCTTTCTCTTGTTTGACCCTTTTTTAAAAGGGATTTTGAACAGTTTGATGTGATTTTGACTGGATTGTCTGTCTACCTGCAGTGTTTGAGGAGCCCGAGGATCCGAGTAACAGGTCATTCTTCTCCGAGATCATCTCTTCCATCTCGGACGTCAAGTTCAGCCACAGCGGCCGCTACATGATGACACGGGACTACCTGTCCGTCAAGATCTGGGACCTCAACATGGAGAACAGGCCAGTGGAGACTTATCAGGTAGGTGTGTGTGTGTGAGGTGGGATAGATCATATGAGAAGCTGGAAGCTGTGAGGATGAGATGGGTCATTTAATTGAGTGTGTGTTTGTGTATGTCAGGTCAGGTCAGTTTTGTTTGTATAGCGCATTTCACATGCACAGAGTGCAACCCAAAGCGCTCCACGGACAAACAGCATGCCAGACGGAGCGGAGAAAGACACCAGCGTACCCGTTACTAGGCAACCGCTGTACATAAAACACACATGACCCAACGCAGGAGTGTAGAGTTCATGTGGTCTGACAATATTGGATGTTATTTACTAAGACAGCCACTAGGAGGAGCTCTGTGGTAAACTTGAGTCTTTGTTCTGATGATCATCACAGATGTCCAGTCACAAGTAAAATCTGGGGGGGTTTTGGGATTTTCAGGAAATTTCAGGAATAGTGTGTTTTTTTTTTTTTTTTTTTTTTGCAGTGTTCTGTAACCTCTTCCCTCACTGTAGATTTCCAAATGTTTCATGTCAATGGTTGCATACACACACACACACACACACACACACACACTACACATGTCCCAGTGAGTCTCTAATGTTGTGTGTTTGATCCTTAGGTGCATGAGTACCTGAGGAGTAAGCTGTGCTCACTGTATGAGAACGACTGCATCTTTGATAAGTTTGAGTGCTGCTGGAACGGGAACGACAGGTGAGACACACACACACACACACACACACACACACACACACACACTGCTGCCAGCATGTCTTTTTAGTCCAATTCAGTTCCTTTTCATTCACTGAAACCCTGTATCACTGCCAGTCTGAGTAATGTTCCTGGTAAGTGCTGTGCTTATCTTTGGGTTCTCTGTGGAAGGTCTCCCTCAGCGTTGGAACGTGTAGGCACCCCTCTCGTAACACTGCACAGGTCCACCTTGCTGCGAAATCAGCCTAGTAATGCTGGGGAAACTGAGACCCCATGGCAAGTGTTTGTGTTTGTGTGTGTGTGTGTGTGAGAGAGTGTGTTTTTGTGTTGATGCTGGTAGCGAGCTGGTTGTTTATCAGGGAGGAGTATTGCTGGAGTGTAGCCTAGCTATCACCAGACCAAACTCAATCTTTTAGGATTGAACATTACTGTAGTCTGGGGAGTCTGCTCTGCATTTTCTACTGCACAAGAGGCGTGATCAACTGGCATAGATCAAATTACTCTGTACGCAATTGGACAGTCCTTCAAGACCGATAGACCAATCAGACCAACGATCCGAGTGCGCCAGGTGGATAAGCCGGTTTGTGATTGGTCCCCACAGATTTATTTATTTATTTATTTATTTTTAAGTATATTTTTTGGGCTTTTTATGCCTTTAATCAGATAGGATAGTGGAGATTGACA
This sequence comes from Alosa sapidissima, assembly GCF_018492685.1. Classification (NCBI taxonomy): domain Eukaryota; kingdom Metazoa; phylum Chordata; class Actinopteri; order Clupeiformes; family Clupeidae; genus Alosa; species Alosa sapidissima. The sequence goes on from NC_055969.1 coordinate 26,490,836, forward strand.
GGAAGTGAGTGGGAGAGAGAGTCAGGGTGGGATCCGGAAAGGACCACGGGGCGGGAATCGAACCCGGGTCGCCGGCGTACGGTGCAGGTGCCCCAGCCAGTTGCACCACTGTTGGGGCCGGGTCCCCACAGATTTGTAACGGAAGTAGGATGGATAAATGTGGAGCTTTCCAGCCTGAGCTGCAGGGCGGGTAGAGCTGGGGTCACCCAGTCTAACTGGAGTGGGCGCTCCACTGGCACGTTGGCGTCTTTCCACGTCCTGTGGCGGGCATGGGCACTGGAGAGGGGGGTCGTGGGCACTGGAGGGGGGGGGGGGGGGGGGCATGGGCACAGGAGAGGGGGGGGGGGTTGTGGGCACAGGAGAGGGGGGGGGGGGGGGGGTTGTGGGCACTGGAGAGGGTGTTTATCTGGGTTAGAGTTTCTATGTTGCTGTTGGCAGAGCATATTGGAGCATATTAAACATTAGTCCAGTGTTTTTTTTTGTCATTCCCCACTTTGGAGCTGGGGAAATTTTAAGCCCCACCTGACTGACCCTATCAACCCGGCAAAATGGTAACATATTATTTATTTTTTATTTTTATTTTTTTTTTCCGCATTTTGATTCCATGTTAGATTTCCCGCCTTGGTATGCTGGATGTTATTTGAACTCATATGTCGGTCTATTTATGACTCTTTTTTTTGTGTGGTTATTTTGTTTTAATATACACACACATCCAAGATGGCGGCGCGTGCACACGCAGCGACCTCTCTCTGTCCCAACCGAACGGTGTTTTGTTCGTTTAAAAAGTGTTTGTCCGAAAGTTTTACGTGTTCGTCTCATCTTACTGCGTCGTACTACAAGTACAGCAGGCAGTTTCTACTGGACATCTGCAAAAGCAAGTTTTGCCGCGTTCTGGACTTTGCAACAGAGACACTAAAGGAACTCGGACTACTCCAGCCTGCAACAACACCGGACTCACCTGCTACTCCTCCCCCAGAAAGAAAGCGTCGGAAGTGGTGTGCGAGGAAGCAGAAGAGGGGCAAGCGCGGAGGCGTCCGGGCCAGGCTAGCAGCCAACCCAACTCGCCCAGCCATACCATCCATTCTCCTGGCAAATGTACGATCATGTACATGATCACTGGACAACAAAATGGATTACATACGACTGCTGAGATCAACGAACCGGACAGTGAGTAACTGCTGTGTGCTCGTCTTCACTGAGACTTGGTTAAATGACAACATTCCGGACTCTGCCGTACAACTGGAGCAGCTAGCATGCTATCGAGCAGACAGGGCCATTGTAAAGGGAGGAAAATCACGAGGAGGAGGAATCCGTGTTTACATCCGTGACGAATGGTGCCGGGACACTGTAGTAGTATGCAAACACTGCTCACCACTGGCGGAGTTTATGATCATAAAGTGCCGTCCTTTTTACCTGCCAAGGGAAATTACTGCGATTCTGCTAGTCGCAGTATACATCCCGCCTACCAACAATAACAGCGATAGGAACACGGCTCTTAGTAAACTGTACCAGGCTGTCAGTGAACAACAGACGGCACACCCAGACGGTTTCACCATCTTCGCTGGAGATTTTAACCATGCAGATCTTAAAACTGTTCTTCCAAAGCTACACCAGCATGTTGATTTTCCAACAAGAGGTGACAACATCCTGGACCTGGTCTACACTACACACAAAGGAGCATACAAAGCCACCCCTCCTCCCCACATTGGACTTTCTGACCATATCACTGTTATGCTAATGCCCGCATACAGACAAAGAGTAAAAGCAAACAAACCGGTTCGTAAGCAGGTAAAAGTGTGGCCTGAGGGAGCCTCCGATGCTCTTCAAGACTGCTTTGACACAACAGAATGGGAAATGTTTAAGCAGGCAGCCACTTACAACAACCGGACAGACATAGAGGAGTATACAGACACTCTAACCTCTTGCATCACCAAGTGCATTGATGATGTGCCCCACATAAGACATCACTCGGGGTAACTGGAAGCCATGGCTGACAGGGGATGTCCTCAGGCTGCTGAGGGCCAGAGACAAAGCCTACAGAGCTGGGGATGAAGCTGGCATGAGAACAGTGAGAGCCAACCTGTCCGGTGGCATCAAGGAAGCAAAAAAGGAATACACTCACAAGATAACCACCCACTTCAAAGACAGCAGGAACGCACAAAGCCTATGGCAGGGCATTCAGGCCATCACGGACTACAAGCCCGCGCCACAGAGCTGTGAGGGCAACATCCCTCTGCTCAACAATCTGAACCGCTTCTTTGCTCGCTTTGAAGCACAAAACAGCACTTGCCCACAGAAGACCCCTCCCCCTCCACACGAGCAGCCCCTGTGCCTCTCTGCCGACAGCGTGAAGAGGACACTTGCTGCTATCAACACCCGTAAGGCAGCAGGCCCAGACAACATCCCAGGTAGTGCGCTGAAGGACTGCGCTGAGGAGCTTAAGGATGTCTTCACAGACATCTTTAACACTTCCCTGAAGCAAGCCATCGTCCCATCATGTTTCAAAGCTGCCACCATCATACCTGTGCCGAAGAAAACTGCTCCATCCTGCTTTAATAATTACCGCCCCGTGGCACTGACACCCATCATCATGAAGTGCTTTGAGCAGCTTGTTCTGTCACACATCAAATCCATTCTCCCCCCCCCCCCCCCCCCCACCCTGGACCCCTTCCAGTTTGCATACCGAGCCAAACGGTCCACAGAGGATGCAATCTGCCCTGCCTTCCACCCAGCCCTCACCCACCTGAAAAAAAGAGACTCTTATGTGAGTGCTGTTTATAGACTTCAGTTCTGCATTCAACACCATAATACCACAACTCATCTGCAAACTTGACAAACTGGGACTCAGTACCTACCTCTGCAACTGGCTACTGGACTTCCTCTGTCAGAGGCCTCAAGTAGTACCTGTTGGCAACAATATCTCAAGCAGCATCACACTGAGCACAGGGGCAAGGCTGCACAAGGCTGCGTGCTCAGTCCACTGCTCTTCACCCTGCTCTTCACCCTGCTGACGCATGACTGCACTGCAACCTACAGCAACAACCACATAGTGAAATTTGCTGATGACACAACTCTGGTGGGTCTCATCACCAAGGGCGACGAGACTCAATACAGGTTGGAGGTCGACCTTCTGACCACGTGGTGCAGGGACAACAACCTCTTGCTGAACGTCACACCCAACACCTGCCACTGACCATCGACGGTGCTGTGGTGGAGAGAGTGAGCAGCACCGCCTCTACTTCCTGCAGAAACTCAGGCAATCAAGTGCTCCACCAGCCATCATGACCACATTCTACCGAGGCACCATTGAGAGCATCCTCTCCAGCTGTATCGCTGTGTGGGGCGGAAGCTGCACTTGTACACTTGCACATGTTGCAATTTGTTGTTGTTGTCCTGTTGTCCTGAAAACAGTTCTGAACACACTTCTGCTGCTCTTACATAACTTGCACCTCTATGCCACTTGCATACAGAACTATGCCCTTGCATACAGAACTATGCCACTTGTCAAACAGAAATACCTCAGCCATTTATTGGCCTGACTTTTGCACTATTATATTGACTGTCTACTGTATGCAAAATTGCACAATTTCAACCCAAATTTTGCTGCTCTTATTTCTTCATTGTATGTGCCTTCTTATTTACTTTTTATATTGTTTACTTGAATGTTATGTTTGTCTCCACCGTGGAATGGTGGGAAACGTAATTTCGATCTCTTTGTATGTCTTGACATGTGAAGAAATTGACAATAAAGCAGACTTTTGACTTTGATATATGATCTTCCTTGTCAACAAAGAAAGGTATTATTAAAAATTGGCACAAAAATACCCCATACTTTGAGAACCACTGCATTATTCTGACATGGGAGACTCTGCGTTGTTGCAGGTATTAGATTGCACATTTGGCTGGTTCTGAGTTTCTGTGTAGCCCGTCTAGGGGCAACGGAGGGGTAATTTGGCTGGCTGGGGGTTTCTGCACTGGTGTAGAGGAACTGGTGAGTCTGAGAGTCTTTTTGGCTGCGCTGTGGTAGCCCTGGGTGCGGTTGGACACTGGTTATCTCACACAACCAGCACGGAGTGGCTGTCAGACCAGCCCTTTACACACACACACACACACACACACACACACACACACACACACACACACACACACACACACACACACACACACACACACACGCTCATACACATGTACGCAAGCAGCTATTACTTTCATTTGAACACACAAACACACTGCTCACCATCTCTTGGGTGGGTTTCCTGCTTGCTCCAATTCGTTCTGCCTCATAGGAAATGATGGGCACGTTCATTTCCACTGTAGGGTAAAACCCCCTGTGTCTGGGGAAAGGTCTGCGACTTTTCTTTGGGCTAGAGCAGGGACATGGCCCGAAGGCCTTCAGTGTGTTCCTAGAGTCAGACAGGGAAGGACCAGGGCTTAAAATGGGACTTTTTGAACGTAATACAACAATCAACACGTAGAAAAGAGTAAAAGGACAAGATGGAACTTTTTGAATTTCTCTCGCGTGTACCGTTTACAAAGAGCGTTATCTGACACTCACTGCAGCAATAGTGGCTTTAGGGTGGTAGAATGTCCGTGTGTAGGGACTCGGTATCCATATCATGTGGCTTTAGGGAGGTAGAACTCGGTGTCTATATCAGTGAAATTAGCAACAGGTTTTTGATATTCACTTCACATTCATTGTCTGGATGTCTGAACTTTCTAATCCATGTACGTTACACACACACACACGCACACACACGCACGCGCACGCACACGCACGCACACACTAGAAGCAGTGAGCTCACCAGGAGTACACATAGACACCCGGAGCAGAGTAGGGGGTAAAGCCCTTACATCATGGTGTACCTTGCACTGGGTTGACCATGGACTGTACTGTATATAGAACAGTCTATGGTGTTGACCAAGTGTGTGTGGTCCAGCCCTGCATCTGCCAAAGCCCATGGGTGCTAGCGCCTCTTACCATCACTACCCAAGCCCACGGGTGCTAACGCCTCTTACCAGCACTACACAAGCCCACGGGTGCTAACGCCACTTACCAGCACTACCCAAGCCCACGGGTGCTAGACAGCACTACCGAAGCCCATGGGTGCTAGCACCTCTTACCAGCACTATCCAAGCCCACGGGTGCTAGCACCTCTTACCAGCACTATCCAAGCCTACGGGTGCTAGCACCTCTTACCAGCACTACCCAAGCCCATGGGTGCTAACGCCTCTTACCAGCACTACCCAAGCCCATGGGTGCTAGTGCCTACAGCACTACCCAAGCCCATGGGTGCTAGCACCTCTTACTAGAGCACTACCCTTAAGGCCCAGAGGGAGGTGTACTTAACATACATACAGCGCAGCTCTCATGCCAGCTGGGTACAGGGTTAAAGTTACAGAGGCAAAACATTAACCCTGTTTCTTTCTCTCCTTCTTTTCACTCTCTCTCTCCCCCTCTTTCTCTTTTTCTCTCTCTCCCTCTCTCTCCCACATTTCTCTCTCTCTCCCTCCCTCTCTCTCATCCTCTCTCTCTCTCCCTCCCTCTCTCCCCGTTTCTTTCTCCCTCTCTCTCCCACGTTTCTCTCTCTCTCTCTCCCTCCTACGTTTCTCTCTCTCCCTCCCTCTCTCTCTCATATCCTCTCTCAGTGTGGTGATGACGGGCTCCTACAACAACTTCTTCCGCATGCTGGAGCGCACGCAGCGGCACGACGTCACCCTGGAGGCGTCGCGCGAGTGCAGCAAGCCGCGTCAGGTGCTGAAGCCGCGCCGCGTGTGCGCCGGCGGCAAGCGCAAGAAGGACGAGATCAGCGTGGACAGCCTGGACTTCAACAAGAAGATCCTACACACCGCCTGGCACCCGCAGGAGAACGTCATCGCCGTGGCCACCACCAACAACCTCTACATCTTCCAGGAGAAAGTGAACTAAGCGCCCGCGCGCGCCGCCGTCACAAAAAAGTCCTTCGTCCACACTCGTCGAAAAAAAAAAAAAAGTAATTTGATCACCCGTTGTTGTTGTTTGTCGTCGTCGTTGAAGGGGAACATCTCGGTCAACACCGTCGAAACTTTCTTAACAACGAAAGACTGGGAAAATATTTGAGGGAAAAAAAAAATGATTGCATAAAGGATAAAAACAAACTGCTGTTGACCATCGCCAGGCATCGCATAACCATCATGACGTAACCCCCCTTGGATGGGACAAACTGGCGACGTTTGATGACGTGTTCGGTTGGCGCCAGAGTGTGCCCGGTTCATACCCGTGTTGGTTGGGCCCGTTTGAGGGCTCAGTGGCGCGTGACACTCACCTCATTTTGATGGTGATGATGTGCCAACCTCAGTCTGTGCCCCCCTTCCCTATCCACATACCCCCCCTCAATCTACCCACCTGTACTCTCATACACCCAACTACGCCCTCCTGCCACCACCCCACCCCCCAAACCATCACCCACTGACACCACCCCATACCCAATCAGATACCCAACTACCCCCTCACCAATCCATCTGCCCTCTTACCCACTCAAATACCCCCTCATCCGCTCAACTGCCCCTTCTCATCCCTCAACTACCCCCTCTTATCCGCTCAACTGCCCCTTCTCATCCTTGAGTTTGTTCAGATGGCCCCACCAGGCTGCTGCGGTTCCTTAAACGCCCTGCTCTCTTGCTTTTTGTGCCATTCGCGATTTTCCTCTGTTGAGTTTGTCAAACTGCCAATTTCTTTAAAGTTCCACATTATGTTGCAAACGTTGCCCCATGCCTCATGTTTGTTTTCTGCTCTTATTAGAATGCTGTCATCTTAATTGTCAAAAGCCCGCTGAAACGTTCCCGGTATGGAGACGCACACATTCACACAGACTCACATACACAGAGAGAGAGAGAGAGAGAGAGAGAGAGAGAGAGAGAGAGATCTTGCAGGCGTGGCTCCCAAACAAACTGGTGTGGAACCAGCTTGGACTTTTTTACATGCTACTCCCAAGAATGGAAGTACATGTTATACCCACAGAGCTGTGTGTGTGTGTGTCTCTGTCTCTGTCTGTGCGTGTTTGTTTGCGTGGTCAGGGGGCAAAATGGCGATCATCCCCAACTCGTGAGTGAACTGGACTCAGTACTGGATCTCCCAGCTGTGGACTTGCTCACTCGAACACTGAAGTGGGGCAGCCTGCTGAAGCCCCCCACCCCCCTCCCTTTTCTCTCTCTGATGGTCTGATCCAGGAAGTCCTCGCCACCATATGTGACTTACTGTAACCCCCCCCCCCCTTCTCTGATGGTCTTATCCAGGAAGTCCTTGCGCCGTACGTGACTTACTGTACCCCAGCCTCCTCCTCCCCATTCTGTATGTTTTTTTTCCTTTTCTCTAGTTGCAGAGAAAATGCAAGTCAGGAAAGAAGCACATAGATAGAGATTATAGGAAAAACAAACAAAAAAACGGTATTTATAAATGGAACAAACATTACAACCCGAGTCGTCTCTTCATTTCAGTATTTTTCCCAGGGAGTATGCATGTATGCACACACACACACACACACACACACACACACACACACACACACACACACACTCTTTCTCTCTCATACAGAACAATACAAGGAGTATGCACAAGTATGTACTTAAGCACACACACACTCTCCCTCTCACGCCACCAGACAGGTCCCATATGAGTACTTCTCCCATGAGCTGAACTCTTGGTCAGGAGGTGTCCAGCCCCAGGAGGACTGAGCGGTGCACTACAAAGCAAGATTAGTGGGTTAGCAAGGCGTTACAAGGACCTGTATTCATTTAGCACTTTTGTCCAGAGCGACTTACAGAAGGAAAATAACACTGTTCAAAGGAATTACTACTGCACAGGTCAATACTACTATTACTGGAGGGATAAGAGTACCGGCATTATAAGTTCTCGTTAGAGTGCCTGGATAAAAAAAGATTTAGAAGAGAAGGAAGTGCATGCTGTGTGTGTTATTGTGCCTAAAGCCAGGGTTGATGTTTTTTTTTTAAAAAATGGCTAGATCACTTGGTAGTTTACACTCCCACGAATAAAGCTGATAAGCGCTATTGTAGTGTCCTGTTTTAGGATAGAGATCTAGTTTAGGGTTTGTCAACACCTTACACAACAGATCCTAGTGATGTGTAACTTGCTATGTAGTATACCCCTCTAGCCTGGGCCTGATGGAGCTTAGGCGTTCCAGGTCTTTGTTCAGTCACAAGATAGCAAGTGGGTTAAGGTGCACCAGAGGGCTACTCCAGAGTCTAGAGTTACATATTTAGTTGCTGCAGTGGTTGACCTTGTCGTCAAAGAATTCTGACAAAGACGTCTTTAACTGAGTATGTGTTGTAGTAGTGTTACCTTCTAATATTGGAGCCCTCTGGCTGTCATTCCCCTGGCAAAACAACAAAGGCTCTTCTTTTAGAAGATTTACCTCTTACTCAGAGTTGACTCATCTCTAAACCACATACTTCAAATAGAAACTACCCCCCAGGACCCTGATGGACTCCTAGGGTCAGATGGTCACAACCCCCTGGATCATCCTTATCTCCATTTGTGGGTCAGATGGGGGATGTGTTGACAGATGTCAATAAGTGGATCTGTCTGGAAAATACAAATTTGCTATTTTGATTGTCATAATAAACATGTCGCAAATAAACTATGGCAGTCCACGATTAGTCCTACCTCAGTTTACTTTATGAAATGGATAGCCTACGTGTTTACATTTTAATACATTTTTGACCCCATAAAATGTCCTGAGCCAGAACTTACCTTGTTTAACTAAAGAAGACTATAGTGACAATAATTTCCATCTTAGACTTAGACTCTATTGTTTAAATGTTTACTTTTGCCTAGAATGCTTCTGAAGACTGGTTGGTGTGTTATGATTGGCGTGAGAGAATCGGCGCAGGAACTGTGCTCCGTTGCGTAACGCGGGGCTCTTTGTTATCATAGCACTGCCTCTGCTGACGTAATCATTCCACTGCAGGACGATCTTTGCTTTCCTTCACAGTTCCAAGATCAGCCAACGCAGCTGTAGTCTCTGCACTTATTTCTGCCCGCCAAGTACAAGCGAGCGGGGGGTCAATCATCGCTACGCGATTGCGCGCACGTCCGATGTGTGCTCACAGTGCGTGCGAGTTGAACTGACAGTCTTATGCAAGCCTCCCTACACAGAGACACGATGTCCGACGCTGCTCCTCCACCAGGTAACAACGGGGACCCTGCACTAAACGGTAAATTTAACCCAATATCTTTATTTCTTTAAAGTTGTCATTCAGGCGACGTGGTTTGGGACAGTCTTGGTCACCTGTTTAGGTGCTTTTTAACACTTTAATGTTGGTATGTACTACTCTAACAGAGAATTAATTCAGTTCGATGGACTAAATTTCCTCCCTTTTAGATATGGAGAAGCCTCGGGGGTGGGACTAAAGAACTGAAGAGCGTTTGTTTTTAAAGCGACAAGCATAGCTGCCAATGAACGTTGTGAGGTTGTCTGCAGACGTAGAGTCACTGTATTGATTGATGGTTCGAGAGGCCTATCAGGTCAACAAGAATAATCGCAGAAGGCGGAAAGAAACTGGTGTCAACAAGGGGAGATGGAACTCAACTCTAACATGGAGATTAGGCAGATGTGTTCAAAATAATTTTGTTTAATAGTCCCATGGGCCAAACATAGACATCTGGGCTAAGTAAAATAGAAAAGTGCGGCTGGAAATTGAACGCGTGGTGTATGAATGCTTGTGCTACGAAGCCCGGTGGACATTTATAAAGTCGCTTTGTTTCGGAGACAAACACGCTGTTGTAGCTGTTGCCCTAGATTGCCTCAGACGTTAGCAGTCATCATGGGAAAACGTCCTCCCATGACATGTCACCCGAAATCTTCAGACATACTTGTCCAACTCAGAGAAAGGTTTTGGGTTACTGATTTGATCGTTTACATCTACATGTCTACAACAGCCAACATATAGACTCAACAACTGACAGTGTGTATGTAGGCTATGTGTGTATATATGTGTGTGTGTGAGAGAGAGAGAGACTTGCAATAGTCTACTTGTATGGACCAGAAATAGTATAATTAATATAATTATACTATATAATTATATAATATAATAATCGCTTTCATTTTCTTCCTTTGGTGTCTGTGGACTCCCATGTTCTTCAAAGTTGGTCTAGGTTACACTATTGAATATAGCCAAATTTGTGTAGCCTGCCGTATTGCTGATTCTAGAGTTTAAACTGCGTCTCAATTACCAAAAGGCCTGTCAGACTAGAATGTGTTTGACCACGTCTCATGCAAACATCAAGGCCCTTGTGCAAAGACATCTACTGCTGGATCCCATTTCAAAACCTGCTCTGAAAGTTCAGGCGACAGTGCAGGTGCCGTAACGTAACGTATGGATTTGGAGAGATGTGTCCCAGAAGGACAACTGCAGCGCTGACCCCAAGTCCCCCGTAGCCCCCTGGGTGCGTCTCTATTTCTAGTCACAGCGAATGCGAACGTTTCGGACGTGAGGGGAGAGTGGAACGTTTTTCAGGAAACTTAGAAGAGAAGGGAGGGGTGGAATTGGCAGTGCCAGGTTGGCATTGACGAGAAGGTTTTTTTTTTTTTTTACTCTAGTGTGGTTCTCTGTCAAGATTCCTACTTTAAGTTCTCCAAATCTATTATGGGAGATTGCACTATAACCAGCACACTATAGTGTAAAGCCTGTTATGACAACCAGAGAAGTACTATCGTATGGTTTTATTTTTGAATGTGATCGCATTAGTTCACTGATTTCCTGGCATCTCTGTGGTGCGGACGAGGACTTGGTCACTAGAGAGGTGTTGTTTATGGGCCTGTGTGTTTGGTAGCCTAATCCCTGAGTAAAGCCCATTAAAGCGAGCTAGGTAAAAGTGACAGCTGGCCAGCCATCCAAGCTAGTCAGCCAGTAAGTGTCATGTCGGCGCTGTTGTTGTTTCAGTAGATCTCTCAGCTTTATTACCTGCCCAGCCAGCTGCTAGAACGTTCAGCGAGGGTGGCGTCATGGCAACTTTGTTTGTTTACATTGGAACAGGGGCCAACATAGGGCTGTGAACAAGAGGATGGACAACTCGCTGAATAGAGAGATGGAGACTGAGAGTAGAGAAAAGTGTGTGCGTGTGTGTGTGTGCGTGCGCCCCGTGTGCTCCGTGCACTGTCTGTGTGAGTTTAGTCCAGAAAGGGAGACTGAGAGTAGAGAGAAGTGTGTGTGTGTGTGTGTGCGTGTGTGTGTGTGTGTGTGTGTGTGTGTGTGTGTGTGCGTGCGCTCCGTGCACTGACTGCGTGAGTTATGCCTGTTGGCTCATACCTCAGCAGAGCGTGTGCCTGAGGCGCGGTCACATGACTGCTGTGTTTACCGAGCCAGAGGAAGTCATATGCTCGGCCTCTCTGGATCCTTTTTGTCTCACTACATACACACACACTCCCACAAACAAACACACAGACACACACATACATACACATATATATATACACACACACACACACACACACTCCCACTCACATACGCACTCCTACACACATACACACGTCCTCACACACTATTGCTCCATAGGTAGTCAGTAGTCACACACACACACACACACACACACACACTTGCTCAACAGGCAGCCCACCCACACACACACTCCCCAGAACACAAGTCTCACACACACACACACACATTCAGAGCATGCTGGTATGATCATGAGCAACCATCATCATGATCACATATCACATATCAAATGAAAGACAGTCTAATTTGAGTGGATGATGTTGTATGTCAGTGAGAACGTGTGGGAATGTGTGTGTGTGTGTGTGTGTGTGTGTGTGTGTGTGTGTGTGTGTGTGTGTGGCCTTCAGAGTGAAAGATGGGTTCCTCCCCATTCTGAGTGGTTTGCAGCGAGGGCAGAGGCTGTCCAGCTGATAATCCTAACTCCCTCACACACACACACACACACTCTCACACACACACACACACACACATTCACACTTACACGACTCATACATCATCATTGCACAGCTCTCAGATATGCATTCCAGCATTCCACATGTCTGATGGCCAGACATGCCCTTGATAGTAAGGAAGTGAGAAAAGCAAAGCTCACTGTGTGTGTGTGTGTGGATGATGAGGAAGTCTCAAAGTGCATGGCAGGGGAGAAAGTTGTTCCCTCTTTTAGACAGAATCTCTCTCTGCTGTTGCTATAGCCCTGGACCAGGTTAGGCTAGGGTTAGACTACAGCTGCACACCTATCTTATCACAGATTATAGCCAGAATGATTTCCCCTCTTAGCCAAGTTTCTGTGGCTAAAGAATCCTAGTACAACAGTTGGATGAAAGCTAAATTATTTGATGAAAGATAAAATTAGATAAAAGATAACATCCGAGGAAGCTAGCTTTGTGTTCTTTTGCATCACATGACAAGATGTCGACATCACAGTTGATGACCGCGTGTGTGTGTGTGTGTGTGTGTGTGTGTGTGTGTGTGTGTGTGTGTGTGTGTGGGTAGGGTAATGACTGGTTTGTGTGCATGTGAGTGAGAGAGAGTATGGTTAATGATTGTGTGTAGACTGGTCTGTGTGTGGCTCTGGGTGTGTGACTGTGAGGTGAGTAAGAGTGAGGTTAATGACCGTGTGTGTGTGTCCTGCTCACATAGAGCCGGGATCATCCAGGCTGGGTGGCGGTAGTGGCATTATCCCCACACTGGCGTTTACTGCCCTCTCAGCATGTAGGAAATAGAGCTGACCAGAGTATGGGCACAACCACTAATGCCCCCCCCCCCCCCACACACACACACACACACTCAAAGCCATCTCACACAGGACTGCCAGGATCCTCTCTCTCTCTCTCTCCAGTTCAATTCAGTTCAAATGAACTTTTATGACATGACTGTGGTTGCAAAGCAGCAAAGAAATTGCTACCTCACACACTCAATCACATACATAGTAAAAAAAAATAGAAAATGGGAATTTATTTTTATTTATATAGTACTTTTCTAAGCACAGAGTGCCACCCAAAATATAAATGATAATGATGCAACTAGTAGCCTTATTACTGAAAACATTCTCTTTTCTCTCTCTCTCCATCTCCCTTCCTTTCTCTCTCTCTCTCTCTCTCTCTCTCTCTCTCTCTCTCTCTCTCTCTCTCTCTCTCTCTCTTTCTCCCTCCTGAGGATGTTCTAGTCAAAGGCTCAGTTTTCTGTCTCTCAGTCAGAGCCCTGTATCCCTGTCCAAAGGGCCGTAGTTCTCCAGGGTGATTCCTGTCCAAAGGGTCGTAATTCTCCAGGGAGATTCCTGTCTAAGGTTCCTTTGGTCCAGGCATGTATCTGCACTGCTGAAGACACGTCACGTCACACAAGCAACATCTAAAGAATTTACTTCATTAATATCTCACCACCGTCAAATGAAATTACTGAAATTAGATTTGAGTGATAATTTCGTTGAAGATTTGGGGTCAGTCAGAGATTGTGTAAGTGTGTTTAAGTCAATAATCTTGCTGCGTCTGTATCTGTATGTCTCCCCACTGTTTACTGATCTGATACTTGATCTTCTCAGACAAGCCCTGATCTTGACCCTGGATGGGTTAAGAGTGACCGTTGGATCTGATTGATGTTTAGATATCAGGAACAATGGAAAACATGATCATCTTGAGATTTGACTGAAACTTCTTATTTCTCTTCATCACCTCCTCCTCTCCCTCCTCTGCTTTCTCCACCTCCTCGATTTCCTCCTCCTCCTCTCTCTTCCCTCCTCTTCCTCCTCATCCTCTTTCTCTCTTCCTCCTCTACCTCCTTTAATGTTACTTCTTCTTCCTCTTCCTCTCCCCTTTCTCCCCTCTGCAGGGTCATGGGTGGAGCTGGAGATCAACAGAAGTGGAGGTGCTGTCCCCCCTCCCTCCTCCTCCACCACCTCCACCTCCTCCACCACCTCCTCCTCAGGGCCCGGTGCGGTGGCGGCCCCGGAGCTGCCGCAGGTGGTGGAGGAGGATGATGCGATGGTTGGAGGCCTGGAGCACGTGCCGTCGTCCTCGTCCATCCACAACGGGGACATGGAGAAGATCCTGCTGGACGCTCAGCACGAGTCCAGCCGCAGTAACTCCTCCTGTGACAGGTGAAGGGCAGGGGAGAGGCGTGTGTGTGTGTGTGTCTGTGTCTGTGTCTGTGTCTGTGTCTGTGTCTGTGTCTGTGTGTATGTATGTGTATGTATGT
>NC_055969.1:26512516-26517516 GCF_018492685.1 Alosa sapidissima
CACACACGCACACACGCATACACTCACACACACTCACAACTTATTCCTGCATCCTGAATGGGAACTCACTCCAAAAATCTGGAAATGTGAAAACGCATTTTTGTTCCAGATGACTTAAAGTGCATGTTACTCTAAGTTTCAGTTCATATGTAGTTATGTTTTTCAGTTAAGGCCCAGAACAGTGGTTTTGGAGAGCTTGTTTGGTGTGTGTGTATGTGGTGTGTGTGTGTTGTAGTTCAGAGCAGTGACTTTTGGAGAGCTTGTGTGTATTCGGACATAGTAGAGGATCCAGTGGCCTGAGAAGACATGAGGAATGGAGACTGACTTGGTCCTCCATCTCCACACACACACACACACACACACACACACACATTCATATATATACGGACACACACACACACACACAAGTTTATAAGTACCTACTTTGCTAATGTCCTCTGTCTTATCTTTTAACAAGAAGAAAAATGCATGATGGGAACAAATGCCTGCTCTATGTGTTGTCATGGAAACGGCACGCCAAGCTGACCCGTGTGCGGGCAGTGTGAGCTGTGTGTAAGGGCCTGGCACCGGATGGCTTCAGGTTGGCATTCACCCACGCTTGTCTTTATGGGGTTTTTTTTTCTCGTCATATCACACCAGGCCAAGCAGGTGCAGTCACGGCCAGGTGAAAAGGACGCAGTGACCCCTGGCCGACCCCTGACCCCTGGCCCAACTCCGTGTTGCTTTCTCTGTTTGTGCTCAGAGATTAGTTTCTCTGTTTTTTTCCCTGTTTGTGTGTGAGGATCAACAGCCCAGCCCCACAACACCCCACCCCAAGGCCTCCACACCGCACTCCCATGATGCACTGGTGTGGGTGGTGTGATGTGACCGCTGGACCCCGCTCCTCCCATCTCTCTGACCCAGCCGATGGGGCAACCTGAGCGGACGTCTTATGGTTACATCACACAGTCACAGCCTCCTCATGCTCTTCCAACACAGATGCTCTCCGTTTCTGAAAACTTCCAGCTTAAGTTGCTTGCAGCTTCAGAGCGCATCTAGTTTTAGTTGGTCTCCGTTTCTAGATGCTTCTTTCCGGCCAGTAATAGTCTAGCATGTAGTAGCCTCAGGAGTCATGGGTTTCATGACCCATCTGCCCCCTTGAGCAAGGTACTGAACCCCGAGTTGCCCATGGAGACTGCCCCTTGTAATTGGTATCTGCCCACATTTTTCCTACAGGTCGAGGATCGAACCGGCAACCCTTCAGCAACCCCACGGCTGCCCCTAGCATGGCTGCCTCTAGCTTTGGAATAAGGCGTCAGCTAAATGCATAAATTAATACATTTCTTCTTCTCGTCATCGCCTGCAGAAGACCCCTGTGCCTGTTCAGTAGAGCCATGCAGCTTGTTGTACCCATCATGCTGTTTCATAGTGCATTCTCATGAGCCCTGACCTCTGGGCCTGTTCAGTAGAGCCATGCAGCTTGTTGTACCCATCATGCTGTTTCATAGTGCATTCTCATGACCCCTGACCTCTGGGCCTGTTCAGTAGAGCCATGCAGCTTGTTGTACCCATCATGCTGTTTCATAGTGCATTCTCATGAGCCCTGACCCCTGGGCCTGTTCAGTAGAGCCATGCAGCTTCTTATTAGCCTGGCCCCACCCACCTAAATCTTCTTTCAGGGAGATCTAGTCTGGAACACCATAGTCCATAACCGTTTCCCTTCAGACAACAAAAATGTCAGGCCAATCAGCGACGAGAGGGGAATACGAAACCAAACCTTATTGTGATAAACAGAAGCAGAAACACCTGCAAACATCAAAAAATGCAGTTGGAAAAATGCAGAAATGTATTTACAGCAAAGGTAGACCCACATGCATTGTTTCCTGACTGTTGATGCTGATTATTGTCAGTTTGAAAAGTGTAGGTGAAATAGGAAGTAACGTTAGGAATCTCTGATAAATGTGATTGGTAAGGCTGGACCAATGATTTAAAAGTTAGTGCCCGTCACGATGCAAGTGTTGCAAACGTTTCCCAGAGTCACCACTCACTTGGTGAATGAGTTTGGATTTTTCCAGGCTAGCTTCTTATACCTATCATAGCGTTTCATAGTGCATGAGTGGAGGGGACATGAAGCTATCGTAGTGTATCATAGGGCGTGTTAGACCTGACGTAGTGTTTCATAGTGCATGAACGTGGGGTGGGGTGCACGGAGTATCTGCTGCCACACAGTCAGGGCTGGGTTCTCTTGGCTGCCGAAAAAAAAAAAGAAGAAAAAAAACAGCATTTTGCATTTCTTCATTCTCTTCAGTGTGTTTTGTGTTAAATGTTTGTATTTTTTGGTTATTATTTTGTATTTTTTTTTTTTTTTTTTTTGGTTTTGTTGCGTGTTTGTTTTTCTCTTGTTTTTGGAGACTCAAGCTACTCAGAACGAACTGAACGCACCACAGAGGAAGTGGCTCAGGACTGATGGGAGGTGAAGACAACAGCGGTGTGTTTTAGACGGAATTTAGATGGAATAAAGTTGGAGGAGGGGACACGTTCCACCGAACAACATGTCAGGAGGGCAAAGACAGACCTAGTTACCAGATTTGTAAAAAAAAAAATATATAGTACTTGTTTTTTATTTAATTTTTTTCCATCCCTGATTGGACAATTGAACAGATTGTATCAATAAAAATTTAAGAACAAACTGCTCCTAATGAATTGGTCTTCTGCGTTTGATTATCCACTTGGTTCTCTTCGTTTCATCCCATGAACACCTCTGCACCAAGACCTCACTTAACCCCATAACACTCTACAGTAGACCCTCTGGTTAGGGGGAAATGGGCGTCTCTCTCTCTATATATGTGTGTGTGTGTGTGTACTGCTGGCTCCTAGTCTTCTCGGTTTTTCCAGCCCTAAAGCCTGCTGTCCATTAAAGCAATGGAAATTTGGCTCACTGAAAGTTAACTCTGGGTTAGTTCAGTTCTTGTCAGGTCAAACAGCAGCCTGTGTGTGTGTGTGTGATTTTCTGTGTGACTGGACTATCCTGCATCTTGTCTATGTTTGTGTGTGTGTGTTTGGTAGTTGCAGCAGTACTTCTCAGCTCTCAGCTTGTCAATTATGTTCCGTGGCGTCATATAGCACTCTGTGGCCCCAAGGCGTGTGTGATGACTGCCACAGTGGCCTGCTGTAGTAGGATCCCAAGGCTGAAGTGTGTGTGTGTATGTGTAGCCTGCTGTAGTGGGATCCCAAGGCTGAGGTGTGTGTGTGTGTGTTTGTTGCCTCCCGTAGTGGGATCCTGAGGCTGGGTTGTGTGTGTGTGGCCTGCTGTAGTGGGATCCCAAGGCTTAGGTGTGTGTTAGTGTGTGTGTGTGTTTGTTGTCTGCTGTAGTGGGATCCTGAGGCTGGGTCGTGTGTGTATGTGTTTGTGACCTGCTGTAGTGGGATCCCAAAGGTGAGGTGTGTGTTAGTGTGTGTGTGTGTGTGTTTGTGGCCTGCAGTAGTGAGATCCTGAGGCTGGGTCGTGTGTGTGTTTGTGGCCTGCTGTAGTGGGATCCTGAGGCTGGGTCGTGTGTGTGTGTGTGTTAGTGTGTGTGTGTGTGTGTTTGTGGCCTGCAGTAGTGGGATCCCAAGGCTTAGGTGTGTGTTAGTGTGTGTGTGTTTGTGGCCTGCAGTAGTGAGATCCTGAGGCTGGGTCGTGTGTGTGTTTGTGGCCTGCTGTAGTGGGATCCTGAGGCTGGGTCGTGTGTGTGTGTGTGTGTGTGTGTTTGTGGCCTGCAGTAGTGGGATCCCAAGGCTTAGGTGTGTGTTAGTGTGTGTGTGTGTTTGTGACCTGCTGTAGTGGGATCCTGAGGCTGGGTCGTGTGTGTGTGTGTGTGTGTGTGTGTGTGTGTTTGTGGCATGCTGTTGTGAGATCCTGAGGCTGGGTCGTGTGTGTGTGTGTGTGTGTGTGTGTGTGTGTGTGGCCTGCTGTAGTGAGAGGCTGAGGCTGGTGTTTGTCCTCTGCCCGAGCTGCACTCCACCCTGCCGCAGAGCGAGTGGCAGGAAGCTTGCGTAATGAAGGCTTTCGTCACACTCCAGAATCGCTTCGTCAGCACATCTGGTATGTGTGTATGTGTGTATGTTTGTGTGTGTATGTGACATGACTGACTTACATCCTGTGTGGCTGTAGATGACTGTAGACTGCTTTGCAACCTGTGTGTGTGTGTGTGTTAGACTGGACTGCATTGTAGTTTGTGCGTGTGTGTGTGTGTGTGCACTCTGTGTTGCTGTCTCTGTGGCAGCAGCAGCAGCACATGTCTCTCTCTGACCAGAGTGGATGGCTGCAGTTATGCAAGTCATGCTACTGCGTCTGTGCTACGCTGTGCTGGTCAATGAGCACTGGGTGCTACGTTACTCTACGCTGTGCTGGCCAGTGACCACTTGGTGCTACGCTGTCCTGGCCAGTGACCACTGGGTGTTATGCTACGCCGCACTGTGCTGGCCAGTGACCACTGGGTGCTACGTTACGCTACGCTGTGCTGGCCAGTGAGCACTGGGAGCTACGCTGCGCTGTGCTGGCCAGTGACCACTGGGTGCTATGCTACGCCGCGCTGTGCTGGCCAGTGAGCACTGGGTGCTACGCTACCCTGTGCCGCGCTGTTCTGGCCAGTGACCACTGGGTGCTACGCTATGCCGCGCTGTGCTGGCCAGTGAGCACTGGGTGCTACGCTACGCTACGCCGCGCTGTGCTGGCCAGTGACCACTGGGTGCTACGCTACGCTGCGCTGTGCTGGCCAGTGAGCACTGGGCTGGCCCTCATACACGGCACACACGCACACACACCCGGCCAGAATCTGGCACACATTCCAGCCGCCACATTCCCCTGCGGGTGCTCACAGACACACACGTAACAGCGCTTGTTGACATCCCTCCAGGGCTCTATTTCGGGAGCGGGTGCAGAGACAGCCCCTCTCGCTGGCCCCAGAGGTGTGTGTGTGTGTGTGTGTGTGTGTGTGTGTGTGTGTGCGTGTGCGTGCGTGTGCGTGTGTGTGTTATTG
>NC_055969.1:26522516-26535016 GCF_018492685.1 Alosa sapidissima
CACTTTTGTCTCCCCAACAATGGCCGCTACCGAGGATGTACCAGCTTTCTTCAAGAACATGGGCTCGGGCAGCCCCAAGCCACGACAGAAATTCTGTGGCATGTTCTGCCCCGTGGAGGGCTCGGGTGACAGCAAAACCCTGGATTTCGATGCGCTGTCTGCGAGCGGTAGATCAGTCACACCAGGCGGCCGGGTGATTGAGAAGCAGGGAGATATCTCGCGACCCAAAGTTGAGATCCGTCACACCACCGGCAAGGAAGCGCTGCAGAACATCCACGACAAGGCAAGTGCAGGATGAATTAGCCACATTGTCACACTGTCATTCTGACAGACGCTTTTCATTTCCGTTTAATTATGGTCTTTGTGTTCATTCACTTGTAGCACAGAAAAAAAGTGTAATATCTATCTATCTATCTATCTATCTAATTATCTATCTATGTATATATCTATCTATATATGTGTCTAGTTCCCTATACACGCCCCTGTGTGGCTACTGGAATATTATGGGATGCATTGAGTGTATCTGTGTTCATCAGGCGGCCAGTCCCACCCATGCCTGATAGGAGCATGTTAGTGCTCTGTGACAGTTCATCCATCCTCCTCCACCCAGGCTGGAGGGAACCATTAGTATGGTGGTGCAGTGAAGGGGTGGGTGGGGAGAGTGGCTTCTCCACCTTCCTAATAGACCTTTAATTGACCCAGGGCACCCTCCTCTGCTGGGGAGAAATATGCATAAATGCACACAGACACATATAACCCCACAACCCCACTCTCTCTCTCTCACACACACACACACACACACACACACACATGCATACAGCAGAAGCAGCAGTGAAATCACCAGCGTTTTTGCACTGGTCAGCGACTGTCCAAGGCCTACATCCTGCTTGGTGGATAACTGCTGTTGCATTATGGATGGGATATATTTTGTCTGTTGCCTTTTACAGCTTCAGCAATAAGAGCTTTTGAATGTGGATTTATGCTAAGATTAGGATATTGTTCACACCTGTCTAATATTAATTTGTACATTTTATTATGTTGCTAAAAAAAATTTGTAATGTATACACTGTTGAATGCTCACATTTTGCAGTCTTGGACTTATTGGGAATTATTTTTATTATTATTATTTTTTGTTAGCTCATGAAATAAGAAGTAGCATTGTTTTGATATTCAAAGAAAGGTTCCATTGGCATTTTTGTTGATGTCCTTTGCCTGCTGGGGTTATGACAAAGTCCCCTACATACCACAAGATACTGTGATGTCACTTTCTTTGACAGCAAAAATTCTTGAATTTCCCCTAGGGATCAATAAAGTATCTATCTATCTAGCAGCTTTGTATTCTGTAAGGGATAATGTATAGAATACTGGTCATTATTGGAAAATAAGTCCCCACAGGGCAAACAGGACCCCAACTCGCCAGCATGCTATAGAAGCAGCAGTAGGGTAATATAGGGGTAATATAGGGGTGATATAGGGGTGACTCTAATTAGGGTGCAGGCCTTATTAGTAGAGCCTAGTTTGTAGGGCATTCCTCTGACACCATGGAATGGAATGTCAGTCATTCACACATTTGCAAAAGAGGTTAAGCTGATTGTCAAGCTCACGGTGCATCTTCTACTTGTGTTTCTAGATTAAGGTAATTTGCTTGCCAAAAATCTTTGACTGGTTTAAATGGCATTCTATGCATCATTAGCACTGGAGAGAATGTTACATTGGAGGGGAAAGAGTTAGAAAGTGAGTTAGAGAAAAAAGTATTTAAATGTTCTCTGCCGAACACATTGCATGTAAGAAACATTAATCACAAGTGGCATTCAGAGTCTTTTGGATCAGTGTTTGAGTTCTCTGTCGTCAATACACTGTTGGGATGGCATGATGCTATTGCAATCACACGCACACACACACACACACACACACACACCCCACACCAGCCTAAGTGGACAACACCCTAAGGTTATTCCATGGCTCTTTCCTGTCCAAATGGAGGTGGTGCCACACATTTCCTCTGGGCTTAGAAAGCTCTATGCATTTACACACACCAACACACACATACACACATTATGCACACACACACACACACACACACACACACACACACACACACACACACACACACACACACACACACACACACACACACACACAGTGGGTAAGATAGAATGAAGAGAACCAGGGAGTAATCTTGCTCTCTGTGGTAGTGATTGAAATCCACTGCAATATTTCCCTTCCTCACTGATAGACCCAGATGGATCAATAACAGGACATGGTTTGGTGCAGTATGAGCACAGGAAAGGACTACTGATGGATGAACACAATGTCATGGTGCTTGACCAGTGGACGGTGTAATCATGGCTTGATTATGCATCCTCTAATATTGTGTCTAATTTCCTTTCCCATTGTCCTTTTTAACCAATCTATGAATATGCCTGTCCATTGTGACTAAACAAGTGTAAACTCAAACTCATCTAATACATTGATACTTTTGCACTCGTGTGACTACTCGTGGGGAAGATTTCCAAAGTGTGTTTAGAGTTCATCGGTGAGTAGTCTTTGCCCGTTTTCCGTCCTGAGCCGGAGAGAGAAGAGGACACGGGGAGGGGCGGTCCGGAGTAGGGCGGGTCCCTGCGCATGCACGCTGCCTCCGCTCTGGAAATCTTTCTCTTCAGTCTCTGAGATTGTCTGGGCGGACTTGGTGCATTGGTGGAGAGAGATAGGAGAGACAGGCGAGAGGAGACTGGTGACGTGCGGCTGCTGCTACTTCCCGAACTGTTTTGAGTTTTAGCTTAATCTTCCACACGCCAATTTGGTTTGTTCCTTAGCCGCGCTAGTCTTTTAGCTTGTCACAATCCTCCTCCGGCCTTAGACCTTTACAAGCCTGCGCATCTCTTTTCGCTGATAGCGGTCCGTGAAAGCAGCAGCAGTTGCACACACACACAGCGGCGAAGATGTCTGGCTATCAGGGCAAGAAGAACATTCCCCGCATAACCGTGAGTTTACAGGATTATGTTCCGTCTTCTGTTTTTGGAAACAAATGGAAAACGCTCTTTGAGTTCAAGGCAAGAGTGTAGTGGAGATTTATTGTAGCCTACTGTAATGACAAGTTGCTCTTATCATGGAGAGAGACCTGTTTGCACCAGCTTGAGGACGTGTTTTACATTGACCCGTAGCTGTATCTGGCTCGTGGGCTGTAGTTTTATGTATTCCAAAATGCACACAGGGCAGAGAAGAATACATTTGAACTAAGATACGAAGTCACCTGGAATCCTGTCGCTCTACGCTACTGCAACGGTGCTTTATTCTGTATCCTTGTTTTGAGCTCCAGTTTACACATGTGAATGATAGGCCTACATTGTCTTCGGAACCTTAATTAGCTGGTTAGAAATCTTATAGGCTACCTTAAAATATATTGTCAGTGTCCTCGGAAATTACGCCGGTGAAGCATGTGGACGTTGTCCGCTCGGGCTAATGTAAGAGGCGCAACAGCGACGTTCTTTTGTTACAGGGGCTGGTTGGTTATCGACGGTCGCCAACTGGTGGAGCAAATGCAATGGATTTCCAGCATCCGCCCATCCGTTGCAATGCCGTCTTCGGGCTTTTCTTTACGATGCCCACTTGGGTTAGAATGGTTCGCGGTTTTATTTTTTAGAGCTGTTTAACCGGTCCCCAGCCCTGGTTAATGTGTGTGTGTGTGTGTGTGTGTGTTATAGGCACAACAGTTTCTGAAAAATAGTCAAGGGGACAGTGTGTGATCATGGCGAATAGAGAGCCGTACAGGATAATGGAAAAAGGCGATCTGGAGGGGCAACAGCGGGCCGGTTTCCTTCCTCAGTTCTCTGTCCTGACTCTGATTAGGGACGTTTGTAGGATAAAGCACCGCTTCATAGCAGTGGAATTCCGTTGCCTTTTGTCGAGACAATTTGATTTCTTGCAATTTAGTTTCGCAACGAAGCCGGCTTTTCTCTCGAGTGTCCTCGGGTAGACCGCGTCCCACCCCGCCGCTGTTGAGCTGTACCGCATGCAGCTGCACATCTCACATCGTGTTTAGCTTACTGCAAGGAGAATTGGGAAAACTCATCACACGCCTCGGCAAGCCTCGCACAAATAAACACGTTGTCGGCTAAATTGTAGATAAGTGAATTCGTGTCCTCGTTCGTAAACACAAAGAGATCCTTGGCTTGCGGTATGCGTTTTTGTGTCTTACAAAGAGAGCGCTTTGAGGTGGGATTTGGCAGAGCGCAAGAGTCGGGGGAGATCTGGAGCCTTCAGTCAGTAGTCGCCCCCCTCACACACACACACACACACACACACGCACGCACGCGCGCACACACACCGACCCCGCCCCACTCTCTCTGAATGTCCAGCAACTGGATACATATGTTCACACAAATACAGTCATACACACACACACACACATTTACATACACATATTCTATCTCTGTCTGTCACACTCACCAACTCACTTCACACACACACACACACACACACACACACACACACACACACACACACACACACACACAGAGATGTACACGTACTATATATACAGGCTTACACACACACACACACAATGGCGTGGCCTTACTGAGCATGCCTAAGCTCCTCTACATCTCATTTGCTCCAGTTTCTGAAGTTTCTCCATTTAATTGACAGACATGTCTGTAAGAGAGAGAGAGAGAGAGAGAGAACAGGCTAGGGACAGAGAGGCAGAGAGAGAGAGATTAAGCCAGAGAGAATAAGAAAAAGAGAGAGATATGAAGGCAGAGAGAGCAAGAGAGAGGGGGGTGAAGAGTCAGAGAGAAAGAAAGGCATGTAGATGCACATAAGTGATGCTGAGCGGAGATTAAAAGAGAGAGAGAGAGGGATGTAGAGGTAGAGAGAGAGAGGGATGAAGAGGTAGAGAGAGAGAGAGGGATGAAGAGGTAGAGAGAGAGAGGGATGTAGAGGCAGAGAGAAAGGGATGAAGAGGTAGAGAGAGGGGGATGTAGAGGCAGAGATGGAGAGAGTGAGAGAGGGATGTAGAGGCACATGAGTGATGCTGAGTGACGCTGCAGGCTCAGAGCCACACCCTGTGTTGCCATGTGCTGCTGAAGATGCTGCCCAACCAGCCGCCAGCTAGTGGAGGTGACCTCATCCATCCATTCATTCATTCATTCATTCATTCATTCATCCATCCATCCATCCATTCATTCATTTATCTATTGATTCATTCATTCATGTGAAACTGTACCTCGTTCATTCATTCTTTTTTTTTTTGTATTGCCCACGTGGCCACTTATTTCCCCCTCACGCGCCGCAGGGCCTAATGCTAATATTTATATATCCTGGCTATGTGTACATACAGATAACTTCAGGGTATGATAATACAGAGGCACACACACACACACACACACACACACACACACACACACAGTGTGTGAGTAAGTGAGTGAGTGAGGGTCTGCCCCTGATCCTGTGTAGATTACCTGTAGCATGTTGGTCCCGGTCTCCCCCAGAGACTCTGAAACAGGGCAGCGTTTCTCACCAGGCCTCTGAGAGTCCCTCAGACCAACACCAGCTCCAGCACCAGCGTCTGAGAGAGAATCATCCACACGCATGCACCTCCTCAGACACGCATGCACCTCCTCAGACACGCATGCACCTCCTCAGGCACGCTTGCACCTCCTCAGGCACGCATGCACCTCCTTAGGCACGCACGCACACCCGCGTGGCCTACACATGCACAGATACACACACACACACTCACAGTGTCCTAGATGTCAAACACCACCACAGCTGTGTATGTGCCCCACTCCTGCACTCCCACACACACATACACATACACATACACACACACAAACACTCCTGTACACCCACACACACACACACACACTTGCAAACACTCGCACGCACATATAAACCCTCCTGCACACACACAAACATGCAAACACTCGCACACACACACACACAAACACATACATACAAACACTCGCACGCACACATAAACACTCCTGAACACACACACACACACACGTACACACACTCGAGACACAACCTGAGGCGTGTGCCAGAGCAGACGCGGTGGTTGATGCCAGTGATTGTTTGTGCTGGCGGTTGGCTGATTGCTAGGCTAGTTTTGGCTAATGAACCGGCTCTGCTGTGGCTCTGTAGCTGCAGCTGATTAGATGATGTTACATCTACTGTTACATCTACACTATTCCACTTTTTGTGGGGAAACATTTTTAAAAACAAATTCGATCTCTTTCCAGACGTACGTTTGCAATTCCGGAGCCTTGTGTACACTGGACCCTGAAAGAGCGATCGCATGACCATTCGCATAAATCACTTGCCCATTCACACGCTTGTCAGCATGGTCAAATTTGCACTACAGCTGCTAGCAAAGGCAGCAAGGCCAGTAAAGTCATCGCTGTCCATATTAAAATGCAAAGCCAGAGTTTTGAAGTGGACCGATAGTGCAAAAGTAACAAAAGTGTTCCGATTCAAACAAAAATAGAATAGGGTGGGTATAGCCTAAAAGCTTGAGACACCTTTAACACCTCCCCCCCCCCCCACACACACACACAAACACACACACACACACACACACACACACACACACACACACACACACACACATACACACA
Source organism: Alosa sapidissima (assembly GCF_018492685.1). Lineage (NCBI taxonomy): Eukaryota > Metazoa > Chordata > Actinopteri > Clupeiformes > Clupeidae > Alosa > Alosa sapidissima. Next base: position 26,529,134 of record NC_055969.1, read on the forward strand.
CCCACAGGATGAAGCAGGTTCTGGCCCCAGTTTGGCCCCAGTCTAGCGTTGTTCAGGTGCTAATGTGGCCCGTGTCTAGTGCGGATCTGACCCATGTACGGTCCCGATTTGGAATGGATTCACAAGGTTGGTGACAGAGGCAGATTTGCCCCATAGTTGCCCCAGACCATCCAGCCACTTGCCCCCTGACTGGCAAATGAGCTGAATGTCTCATGCCCAGTGAGGGTCAAGGCTGTGGGCAGTTAATGATGTTAGGAAGTGCACAACCCCATTCTACTCTTCCCTGTGTCATGGTTCCAAATCCGATTGAGGCTTTTATCTGGAGTGAGATGCAGGGAGATGTGGCCTAGCTTGGGCCCAGCGTTGGCCCAGATATGAGCTGGAAGTAAGTCCTTAACCAATCAGGTGACCCGTGGCTCAGAGCCAGGCGCTGAATGGGTGTGGCTCACATCCAGCTGGGTGAAGATCAGCTGCAGGAGCAGACGTGTGTGTGTATTTGTGTGTGTGTGTGTGCGAGTGACATCACCACCACCAGCTCTCATTAAAAATGTAGGTGATTTGAGGGTGTTTGTGTGTGTTGTGTGTGTGCGTGTGTTTGCGCGCGCTTGTGTGTGTGTGTGTGTGTGTGTGTGTGTGTGTGTGCGTGCGTGCCTGCATGCGTGTGTGTGTGTGTGTGTGTGTTTCCCAGATGCCCTGTAAGAGGGAGTGGCCATCTTAACAGGGACACGCCTTTCAAAATGCTGAGTCAGACCTCTGCTCCACTGCAGCATACTGGTGACAGTCTGGGACATAGTGTACACACACACACACACACACACACACACACGTGCACATGTACACACACACACACACACACACACACACACATACACACACGCACATGCACACTCTGTACGCGCTGCTCAGACACAGACAGACCCACACACACACACACACACATGCACACTCCGTACGCGCTGCTCCAGTACAGCCTGATACACACACACACACACACACACACACACATACTGTACACAAAGTCTCACACACCCACACATAGTATTGGCTCACACTCATAGTCACCATAGCAACTAGGCCAGCTAAACCATCACACACACACACAGACACACTCTTCCCCAGTTACCCCAGAATGCACCTCTGCCCACGGCCTCTCTCATTCACGTTGGACACAAAGGCCGGCCGCCCCCTCGGCGTCGCCTGCCAAGCGCAGGATTTCTGTCCACTTTGTTCTTCAGGGTTCTCCCATTCATCCCATTCATACCCCCCCCCCCCCCCCCTCTCTGGCCCGAGGGAGGAGAACCAGAACTAGAACTCCAGAGCCAGAGCACTGATCTGTGCACAGTGAGGCGTCGTAAATCCCAAATCTAAAACCTTAAGCCAGTTATCCTTCAGCTGAACATGGGCAGCGCAGCTCAGCTTTGCTCTGTTGTACAGTGCAGTGAGTGCATTAGCATCAGCTCTGCTCTGTTGTACAGTGCAGTGAGTGCATTAGCATCATTAGCATCTGTATCAGGCTCCATCTCATCTCATGCGTGCTGTTGGTGCTTTTTGTAAGAAGATCAAGAAGCTGCCAGAGATGTCTTATCTAGCTCTGTTGTGGGCCCAACAGAGTGCTCAGTGTGTGTGTGTGTTTGTGTGTGTGTGCAGGCATGGGTGTGTGTGTGCGTGCGTGTGTGCTTGTTTGTGTGTGTGTGTGTGTTTGTGTGTGTGTGTGTGTGTGTGTGTGTGTGTGTGTGTGTGTGTGTGTGTGTGTGTGTGTGTGTGTGTGTATGTATGGGCATGCTTGTGTGCTAGTGGCTGCCATGCCAGAGGTCCTTGTCTCCCTGTCAACTATGACAATGTAGGACCCTGGAGAACATCACAGCCGTTTCCTCAGTGAGCATCTGCTTTCAAATACTCCACCAGCTCAGCTGTCCCATACCTTATATGGCTTAAACATCATCCTTAGATCTTCTCCTCATGTCATGGGTCCGACATTTATGATATACCCACCTTATTCAAAAAAGGCTTAGTGTTTTACCTTATTTTCACTGTATATTCACCTATATGACTTGGATTGGAGATTCTCTCTATATTCCCCTTATATGGCTTAGAGATTTATCTCACCTTCACCATATGACTTTGACGCCGACTGACTTTGTATTCACTGTAAATTTCTCAGCAGTTTACCTGACATGAGTTCACCTGACATGATGACACCTGGGAGCGCATGGCTTTGAGACTGACGTTGTATTCACCCTAAATGGCTCAGCAGTTTACCTGCCAGACGCCTGGCCAGTGCTGAGCCATCAGAGGTCAGTGTAGTGACGAGTAGGGGTTTCATTACAGCGGGAGCTGGAATCTGCATCCTCAGCATAGTGACTGCTGTGGGTCTTCTCAGTGTCTCTCTCTCTCTCCCCCTCTGTCACTTTATCTCTCTCTCCCTTTCTCTCTCCCCCTCTGTCACTTTCTCTCTCTCTCTCCATCTCTCTCTCTCTCTCTCTGTCTTACTCCATCTTGCTCTCTCACTCTCTCCATCTCTCTTTGTCTGTTTGTTTCTTTCTCTCTCTCTCTGTCTTACTCCCTCTTGCTCTCTCACTCTCCCCCTCTGTCACTTTCTCTCTCTCTCCCTCTCTCTCTCCCTTTCTCTCTCCCCCTCTGTCACTTTCTCTCTCTCTCTCCATCTCTCTTCCTCTCTCTGTCTTACTCCCTCTCACTCTCTCCATCTCTCTTTGTCTGTTTCTTTCTCTCCCTTTCTCTCCTCTGTGCGCTGCGTTTGAAGCTGCATTTGAGAGATTGTGTGTGCTGATTTCCTCCTCCTCTGAGTGATTTTATTTTTCCTTTCCCCAGTAGCCTTTGCTGTAGCCGCTTCTCGTTCATCAGCATCTCTCGTCTTCCCGCGCGCGCGCCACTGTCCATTCCTCCTCTCCACGTGGTTCTCATCTTCCCCTCCCGGCTCCATCCTCGGTTTCCACTTCACTGGATATTTTCCCAGGCACCTCAGACAGTGAGAAATGCAAGCTGTTCACCAAAAATAAAGTGGTGACATTGTGCTTTCCGACGGCATATTATCAAAACCCCCTCGCACTGTCTCCAGCTAAATTAACACAGAGCATTGTATGTTTTGCACCGCCAGGAGTGAGTAAGGATCATAGTCTAGCAATGCATTACCTCATTGGTGATAAATGCCTCGCATTATGCCACACACACACACACACACACACACACACACACACACACACACACACACACACACACACACACACCACACACACATCTCATCTATTTCAGCTCTCAGCAGCACCATTCAAATCACAGCCCTTAACAATGAGGTTCTCATCCTGTTTGCGTGTGGCCAGGCTGTGTTTCCATCCTGCGGGATTCTCCTCAGTGTGTGTGTGTGTGTGTGTGTGTGAGTGCCTCCTCGGTGCCCTGGCTTTGGGCCAGAACAAGCACCAGAGCAGAGCAGTGCAGGGGCAGGAGTTCACCTCACCACTTAGAGGCACTTTGCCTGGTGTGTGTGTGTGCGTGCATGCATGCTTGCTTGCGTGTATGTCTTTCACAGTGATTAATTTTCAGCATGTAATTGTAATGATTGTTTATTTGCATATCCTGCAAGTCCTACAAGGGCTCCCTGCTTCTGTTCATTTGGCGTGATGAATCAGGTCTGTAGGCTGGCAGCACAGTGAATACATCTCAAATCTGTCGCCATGGACACAGCACACAATAAGAGTTTAGGTCTGTCGTCATAGAAACAGGAGGGATAGCAGACACTAAGAGGTGCATATGTAATCTTAGACACAGGCAGCCTAGAGACAGTCTGAAGCTCAGGTCTGTAGTTGGAGACATAAGTGCTGTGATTGAATGGGGATATCTCAGGACTGCAGTGATACTCTCCAGAGGCCAAGGAAATGACTAAGTAGCGCTGCGATGCAGGAGGGATGGGATGGGCCAGATGGAAGGTATGTCCACACGGCAGCACTGATGGAAATGAGCTGTCCAGATGAGCATGTCCGTGCGCTCAGTATCAGGAAGAGTTTGCAAAGTGAAATGTCTCCATTTTAGGGACTCTAAACCCCTGCTGCAGCAGTAAGGCTGCCGGGCAGAAGAGCAGCAAAGGTAACGCATTTTGAAACATTGTTGGATGTAACCTGAGATCTTATTTCACAGTCACAGACACAGGACTGATATCTCATGTCTGTAGTCACAGACACAGGAGGAACAGAGAGAGACACTAACATATCACACTCACAGGGGGGATAGTGAAAGAGTGACATATCTGGTCATTCACACTCACAGGGGTAATAGTGAGAGTGACATATCTGGTCAATAGTCTCACTCACAGTGGGGATAGTGAGAGAGTGATTTATCTGGTCAATAGTCTCACTCACAGGGGGGATAGTGAGAGAGTGACATATCTGGTCAATAGTCTCACTTACAGTGGGGATAGTGAGAGAGTGACATATCTGGTCAATAGTCTCACTCACAGGGGGGATAGTGAGAGTGACATATCTGGTCAATAGTCACACTCACCGGGGGATAGCGAGAGAGTGACATATCTGGTCAATAGTCTCACTCACGGGGGATAGTGAGAAAGTGATATATCTGGTCATTCACACTCATAGGGGGGATAGTGAGAGAGTGATATATCTGGCGAATAGTCTCACTCACAGGGGGGGATAGTGAGAGTGACATATCTGGTCACAGGGGGGATAGTAACTGCAGATTGAGAAGGGCTACTGAGTGAGCTGTGTCATCGGCTATTGTGCAACAGCGTGACGGCAGTGCAGTTGGTGTTGGAGCGATGGTCAGAATGAGGGTGGAGTGGGGCTGGGCTGGGCTGGGCAGGGCTGTCTACTTAGGCCCAGTTGTCATCTCGGGAGAGGGACGCACTCGGAATAGTTCCCACTTCGGCAGTTGTTCCACTTCAGTGCATTCCTGATGCCAGCGCAGATCTGCTCCGTGGTGTGACGTCGTGCAAATGAAATGCAGTTACCATCCCATGAGACCATGTGCAGGGGACTGTTACTGTCTCGTTCTGTCAGGCTGCAGTTGAGTATGGAGACGTCCTGTGGCAGCGGCTGAGTGTGAGGAAGTATGTGATGGCATTTAAGTATGGATGTGTATGTCTTGGCAAGTATGCCTATAGGAACTGTAGATGAAAACTAGCTCATATGTGATTGCATTTAAGTATGCCTATAGGAACTGTAGATGAAATCTAGCTCATATGTGATGGCATTTAAGTATGGATGTGTATGTCTGGGCAAGTATGCCTATAGGAAATGTAGATGAAAACTAGCTCATATGTGATGGCATTTAAGTATGGATGTGTATGTCTGGGCAAGTATGTCTATTGGAACTGTAGATGAAAACTAGCTCATATGGCTAACTTTGATACATTTGCATGGCTTATTTATACATTAACACATTCATTCTTGTACATTGTCCTTTTTAGATAAATAAACAACAAACAGCAACTTAGATGTGGCAGCATCTGTTTACATTCCAAATACAGTATATGACCGTAGTGTTGACCTTATGTATGGATAAGTACCATATGGATAAGTATGGGCTGTGTGAGTATGAATGTATTATGACAGTGTGTTAGTGAAGACACATTTGATAGCATGTATGTTAGTAAGAGTATGGATGTGGTTGTGCCTCAGTATGGATATGTATGTGGTAGTGCCTAAGTATGGATATATATGTGGTAGTGCCTGAGTATGGATGTGGTAGTGCCTGAGTATGGATACGTATGTGGTAGTGCCTGAGTATGGATGTGGTCGTGTCTGAGTATGGATATGTATGTGGTAGTGTCTCAGTATGTATGTGGTAGTGCCTGAGTATGGATGTGGTAGTGCCTGAGTATCGATACGTATGTGGTAGTGCCTGAGTATAGATGTG
>NC_055969.1:26540016-26542516 GCF_018492685.1 Alosa sapidissima
GGATTGCTAACGTTACTTCCTACTTCACCTAAACTTTACAAACTGACAATAAACAGCGACGGCAGTCAGGAAACAATGTATGTATGCCTACCTTTGCTGTTAATAAATGTTATTATTACACATTACTCCTTTGTTGACGTTTGCAGGGCTACTATACTAAACTATAGTGTCATCCCCTCCTGTTGCTGATTGGCCGGTCCGTTTTGGGGTCTGATGAAAACGTTATTGAATTATGGTGTTCCAGACTAGTGTCTCCCTGAAAGGAGATCTAGGTGGGCGTGGCCAGGCCATTGTTTTCCTTGTGATTTATGAAATTATTTAGTGATAACATAAGGTTTACCGTACATTTAGGAGCAGTGAGATCACCTAAGATGGGGTTCCAGAATTAGTTTTGCAAGTGTAGAGTGGTTTTACTGTACATGTGATGGTGTTTGTCTCATTTTGATCATGATGTTGTTTACTTGTGATTTACACAACTATTTCACATTTTTGTTTGGTTTTGAATTTGGGATCAGAGGGATCCCAGTGAGGTCCCAGAATGGTGTGTTTATCGTCTCTGACTTCTCATTGGCTCCGATCTCTCGCTCCACAGGCAGATCGGGGAGAACCTGATCGTCCCAGGCGGGGTGAAGACCATCGACGCCCACGGCCGCATGCTGCTCCCGGGGGGCATTGACGTGCACACACGCTTCCAGATGCCCGACCGAGGCATGACGGCCGCTGACGACTTCTACCAGGGCACGCGTGCAGCCCTGGCTGGGGGCACTACCATGATCAGTACGTCCACCAACAACCACCAATCTGTGCTTATGACAGGGCCCTGCCCACTAACAACCACCAATCAGTGCTTATGACAGGGCCCTGCCCACTAACAACCACCAATCAGTGCTTACGACAGGGACCTGCACTGATTCCCTTCTGCGTTCCACTCATCAGTACGCATAGTAATGACCAGTACATTCTCCCAATTATCAGACCAGTGCTTATGCCCTATGAGCACGTATGACATCGATCATCAGTACATTTTCCAATTATCAATACGTAGTCATTGTCAGTGACCAGTATGTTCATCAATGACAAGCACAAAGTCCAGTGACTAGTGCATAGTGATCAATGTATGGGCCAGTGTTACCTTACGATCGGCGTGGTGGTAGCGCAGTGGCTAAGGAGGTCGCTTTGGATTAACACGTCTGCTAAATGAATAAATGTAAATGTGTAAATGTAAATGTTTACACAGGAATTATGTGTGGCCGATAAAACTATAGCTGTAGTTTTTACATAGAAATTATGTAGCCGATACAACTATAGCTGTAGTTTTTACATAGAAATTATGTAGCCGATACAACTATAGCTGTAGTTTTTACATAGAAATTATGTAGCCGATACAGCTATAGCTGTAGTTTTTACATAGAAATTATGTAGCCGATACAACTATAGCTGTAGTTTTTACATAGAAATTATGTAGCCGATACAGCTATAGCTGTAGTTTTTACACAGGAATTATGTAGCCTATACAACTATAGCTGTAGTTTTTAAACCTGGATTATATTTAGTCCTTACATCATTATTCCACTATAGCATCAGACAGCATCAGGCTCCTGATCCAGACATCACGTGTGCAGGTTGGCTCCTTGCATGGCAACTTCTGCCATCAGTGTGTGTGTGTGTGTGTGAATGGGTGAATGCGAGGCATGACATTGTAAAGTGCTTTGAGTGCTCGGAGAAGTGGGAAAGCGATATATAACAGCAGTCCATTTACTATTTATATAAATACAGTCCATTTACATATACCAGTGGTGTTAGTTATTCAAGTCTCACGGCTACACTGCCGTTTGTGATCCATATGCAGTGTGGTGTTTATGATCCATATGCAGTGTAGTGTTTATGATCCATATGCAATGTAGTGTTTATGATCCATATGCAGTGTAGTGTTTATGATCCATATGCAGTGTGGTGTTTATGATCCATATGCAGTGTAGTGTTTATGATCCATATGCAGTGTAGTGTTTATGATCCATATGCAGTATAGTGTTTATGATCTGATGATCACTGCAGCTTCTCTGTGACATACTGCTGAATGCTCCAGAATGCCATCTGTGCCCTTTTCAGGAGGCTGACATTGGCAAACTGCACCGCAGACAAATATCCAAATACACAAGACAAATACAAACACACACACACACACACACACACACACACACACAATCATGAGCGCATACCCCCACATACACACAAACCTACACACACACACACACACACGCACACACACACACACTAACACACACACACACACTTACACACCCAAGCCTAGCAAATGCAACCTGTGTGCGCACACAGAGACAATGACCAAATGTTTAAGAGTGACTTGTAAACTGTTTATGTTGTTATGTTTATGTTGTTTATGTTGTGCGCGTGTTTGGGAGTCTGTGCATCTGTTGTGAACGTGCCCAAGGACACATGCTTCTCGCCATGTTTATGACTCTGCCTTTATCTATTCGTG
>NC_055969.1:26545016-26607516 GCF_018492685.1 Alosa sapidissima
TGAACCGGTTCGGAACGCAAAATATCGTTCGTTCTTAAAGTTCCGGCAGTGTTTGGCGGGCCTATCAAGTGATTTTTGTGAACTTTACCTTAGAATAGACGTACTCATTATTTCCCCTTGATTTAGCCTATACCGTAGCTATGCCCAAAAATAATAAATCACAGGCGGCATCCAAAAACATTCAGATGGGCTATCCATCCCATAGCCTACAGACTTACTGTAAGCCTAACCTATGCCTATAAATAATTTCTTATACGATCCTTCACTGGGCTAGTGCCTGCTGTGTTACTATGACTGTGCTGATGCTAAGCTGCAGCTCCTTCAAATCTATATAGGTTCTCATGCATATTAGGCTAGCTTTTGCCAATGAAAATGAATGCAACAAAAAAAAAAAAACAGTAGGCCTACTGCTGCTAACTGAAGAAACGTTAACGTTACTGTAAGGAAATTATTATTATTGTATAACCATTTGTGTAAGCCGAAATATTATTGTGCTGAGTTCTAAGAACAGAGAGTTCAAGTTAGATGTTGTTGTGCTGAGTTCTAAGAACAGAGAGTACAAGTTAAGTGTGCAGACAGACAGGAACTGCACCCATCTCATGTCTAGCTTTCCAAAAACGGGAGATTTTGGAATGTAAATCTGAGTCTGAAATGTTGGCTACAAACAGTCTATACTGCTGTAACTGCACTGCTGCTATTATTAATTGTTAACTTCCGGGAACTATTTGAGGCTTCCATTAGCTGCCATTGTTGGAAAAAATGGAACATTGGCGTCAATGGAGTTGTCGCAACTCTACCTTTATATGGCTCTGGGTAGGCCTAGTTGGCTACATAGCGGCTTGTTAGCTCACATTAACAGTGTAGATGCGGGCTTGTTTTTCGCACAACCGGAAATAGTCTCCCTGACATAGGATATGCTTTTGTGAAATTTTATAAAATATATAGAGAACGAAAAAAAAACGTTATTAACCAGTTTTGTGGATTTCAGAATAACGTTTCTGTTCCGGAACAGTTGAAGACCATTTTGTTTTCGTTTCCGTTTCTGCTCCTCGTAAAATTACGTAAAATTCCGTTCGTTTTCGGTTTTCGTTTTCGTTCCTTGAACCGGTTCGGAGCCCTGACACACATGCACGCGCACACACACACACATGCACGCGCACACACACACACACACACACACACACACACACACACACACACACACACATACACATACACACACAAACACACACACACACACACATACATACATGCCTAATGATGGGCTCCCTGCTGCACGGCTACTTATGGTCTCATAATGAATGCATCTGATGATTCTGGTGATTCTGTTGGGAGAGTACAGATGAATGTGTGTCTATGTGTGTGAGAGAGGGAGTGTGTGTTTGTGTGTGTGAGAGAGGGAGTGTGTGTCTATGTGTGTGAGAGAGGGAGTGTGTGTTTGTGCAGGTGTTGGAGGTGTCAAGTGTGTTTTGTGTGCCTTCAGCTGTATGAGGTGCTTAATGTATGTGTGTGTTTACAACCCTGTAGGTATGTGAGATGTTTTGCATATGTGTGTTTGTGTTTCCACAAGTGCTGTAGAGTTGTGTGTGTGTGTTTGTATCAATACAGGTGTACGAGGTGTTCAGCACCATCCGTGACCTGGGAGCCATCGCTCAAGTGCACGCTGAGAATGGAGATATCATCGCTGAGGTAAACACACCCACACACACACACACACACACTGCTCAGCACCCGCCACAGCAGTTCTGAGTCAGAGCAGAGACCTGTGTCCGATTGCAGAAGTGTTGTGAAGCTTTGGTCATCCCTCAGTTATGTGACGTCCTGGAGTGGAAACACATGCTGCTTATTGGTTAAAGATGGAGTCTGTCGTCATCATGTGTTGCTGTGGCCATCTGCATGATTCTCAGCCTCTCTCCTCTCCTAATCACACAGTCTCTCACCTCTTCATCTGCTCTTCCTCCTCATCTTTCTCCTCCTCCTCCTCTTCCTCTCCTTCCTCTCCTGTCCTTTCTTCACTCTCTCAGGAGCAGCAGCGTATCCTGTCTCTTGGAATCACAGGACCAGAGGGCCACGTGCTCAGCCGCCCAGAGGAGGTGAATCACACACACACACACACACACACACACACACACACACGCACACACACATACTCACACACACACATACACACACGCACACACACACGCACACACACACACACACATACACACACACACTCAACTCAGACCCCACAGTATCTTCAGGCCTGATGTGTTTGTGCAGACTGATGTGTAACACACTCCCCCCCCCCCCCCGCCCCCAAAGGTGGAGGCTGAGGCAGTGAACCGCTCAGTGACCATCGCCAATCAGACCAACTGCCCCCTCTACATCACCAAGGTGATGAGCAGGAGTGCTGCTGATGTCATCGCCATGGCCAGAAAGAAAGGTGAGAGAGGGGCGGAGCCCCGAGTTACACACTCGCATGTAGGCGTCGACATGAGTACGGAGAGGGGCGGAGCCACGAGTTACACGCCCCGCATGTAGGCGCCAACATAAGCACGCCGACACACCAGTGTAGAAATTCTCAAGTGACAAGCATTCACTAAACAATGGACTTTTACTGAGCGGGCCCGACACAAATAGAACTGAATGGTAATCTCCAGGGCGACGACTGCAAAAGGGTTTGGTGGGTGTGCGGGATCGGACTGGCCACAGGGCAGTCTAACGGAATCCAAAGTGGAAAGGGGAGTGTGCCACGCGTTGGTGCCAAGGTGCGGTGGCGTGTACTGTAGGGCAGTGGTTCTTAACTGGTGGGTCGGGACCCAAAAGTGGGTCGCGGAACCATTCTGGGTGGGTCGTGGAGCTTGTGGTTAAAAAAAAAAGAAGAAATCGCCCATTTCAAATAGACTTAAATTGAGACGAAATGGTGCAGAATCCACAGTGTGCGATGTTCACAATTGCTGGAACATGAGTGAAAATGCCTCATAATAAAGTACACCTGTCAAAGACAGACCTGTCAGGTACTTTAAGGTGACATCAGGAGGCTTCACAAATGTAATACCAAACAGCATGTTCCAAACAAATAGGCCTGCAGGCACTTCGCCTTTCTTAGCATGTAGCTCACCAAATCTGTTGTCTTGAACGCTATAAAATATATATGGGTCGTGACTTCATGAACATGGGAAATTGTGGGTCCCAAAGCCAGACCAGTTAAGAACCACTGCTGTAGGGTGTGTCCAGTTTCTCTGGGTCATGATACACTGGGCAGCTTTCTTAGCAGCGTTGCAGTGTTTAGGATACTTTGCCCTGTTACTGATATGTGGCAACAATTTTAACTGAAGCTGATTAAACAAAAGGCCACTTTTTTAGCAGCGTTGCTGGGCAGTGTTTCCGAGTGTTGCTGTTCTGGCACAATCCCATTGATATTGAGCCATAGCTATTTTTCTGGAGAACTTTAATCATCAGTAGGCACATTTTCATCATCATCCAATCAGAAGACATGGAACCAGTTATGTGGTTGCCTAGCAACATTGGCCAAAACACTGCCCCATGTATCAACACATTTAAAGATGTTTAAGTTTAATCATCAGTGTTACCAACTTGTCACAAGAATCCAATCAGAACACTATGCACTGGTCATGTGATACTTGCAGCATTGCCCCAAAATAGTGACAAATGCAGGATCAACTTGATAAGCATCTGACAGAGTGGCTTCCTACAGGGATGATACAGAGTGGTTTCTCAGGGATGTTATTCTTGATTCTTGGAACTGGAGCAAGCGTTTGCTCTGCAGTGCTGTTCTAAGTGTGGCCTTGTGCTCCCCAAAGACCCTGGAAACATCTGGCGCAGATGATCTTGGCCTGAAGCCACACGGTTATAACATAGCGGATACAGCTCAGAGCAGCTTCGGATTGGATGTTTTTTTTTAACTGGGGTGTTGTGATTGGTCTGTTTTAGGCACTGTTGTGTATGGAGAGCCAATCACTGCTAGTCTTGGCACGGACGGCTCGCACTATTGGAGCAAGAACTGGGCAAAGGCGGCGGCTTTTGTGACATCTCCTCCTCTGAGCCCTGACCCCACGACCCCTGACTATCTCAACTCTCTGCTGTCCTGGTGAGAAACACACACACACACTCATGAACACACAAACACACATGAACACACACACACACGCACACACAAATACATACACACACTCACACACTCATGAACATACGCAGACACACTCACACACACACACACACACACACACACACACTCACACACTCACACACTCATACACACATGAATATGCCTTACATGGGTATCAAAGCTCTAAGACAGCTAGTTGATATGACTTATGATATATGTGTATTATGTAGCGGTGATCTGCAGGTGACTGGCAGTGCCCACTGCACCTTCAACACTTGCCAGCGTGCCGTGGGCAAAGATGACTTCAGCCTCATCCCCGAGGGCACCAACGGCACTGAGGAGAGAATGTCTCTCATCTGGGACAAGTGTGTGGTAAGAACACACACACACACACACACACACACACACACACACACACACACACACACACACACTTGCATTGGATAACTGTGCTACTGTGATGTATACTGCATGATGATTTCTGTGATCCTGGTGTGTGTAGGTCACAGGGAAGATGGATGAGAACCAGTTTGTGGCGGTCACCAGCACCAACGCAGCCAAGATCTTCAACCTGTACCCCCGTAAGGGTCGCATCGCCGTGGGCTCCGATGCTGACCTGGTGCTCTGGGACCCCGACATCACCAAGATCATCTCTGCCAAGAGCCACAACTCTGTAAGGAACCCCAGTAAACACACACACACACACACACACACACACACACACACACACACACACACACACACACACACACACACACATACAGAGCTGAGCACAGTCCTTGCTTAGTATAATGAGATCATCTCTTCCAAGAGCCAAAATTCCATAAATTACTCCCAAGGGGCAAACAGTCATCCACCAGTGGGGTTCAGCTACATCCAGGTAGCCTCTGTAGAGAGCATTAGCTCAACAGACGACAAGGTGCCAGATCACCGCCGCTGATGTCACTGTATAGTTCTCCCAGCTGGAGACGCTCTGTGGAAATCTGTAGGCTTTGAGTTGTCTTTAAAGGAGAACTCAGGCAATTTTTCACACAGATCTCTTTCTTGAGGTCACCGAGTGCTTTCTGTACAGAAAAAAAATCAAAAAAATCAGTGCTACCTAGCTCGAGTTGCTGCAGCCCACAGCTAGAGTAGCCAGGCAGCTATAGTGCTATACTCTAGGGGCATCTTTAAAATCATGCCAATTGTTTTTTTTTTTTTTTTCATACCGACAGCACTCGGTGACCTTGAGAAACAGAGATCTGTGTGAAAAATGAAAAAACACCCGGCTAGCTTCCATTGACTTGCATTCTGTCATCTTTGGTCCCTTTGAGGGGCAGCCGTGGCCTACTGGTTAGCACTTCAGACTTGTAACCGGAGGGTTGCCGGTTCGAACCCCGACCAATTGGCACAGGTGAAGTGCCCTTGAGCAAGGCATCTAACCCCTCACTGCTACCCGAGCGCCGCTGTTGTTGCAGGCAGCTCACTGCGCCGGGATTAGTGTGTGCTTCACCACACTGTGTGTTCACTGTGTGCTGAGTGTGTTTCACTAATTACGGGTTGGGATAAATGCAGAGACCAAATTTCCCTCACGGGATCAAAAGAGTATATATACTATACTATACTATACTATACTATAGAGTATATATACTTTCAGTAGCACGCAGCTGTAGCCCTCATTTGGAGCGTCCATGTCATTATTGGGAAAATAAGTCCCGACAGGGTGAACCGGTCTTGCTTCACCCTGAAGGACTTATTTTCCCAAAAATGACCAGCGTTCTATACATTATCCCGCTTAAGTATATGGCTACTTGCCAAAATGAAAAAATAAACTCCATGATATGTCTCTACATTTATTTTTTACCGTTTCATTGTGGCTTTTGCTGAGAAACAAATAGTTCGCAACACACGCTAAATTTGAATCAAACGTTCTTTAGAACACAGCTGATCAACCGTCTGCCTTCACTTTTGAATGAAAATCTGTTGCCATTGACAGCGGTCAATATTTAGAGGTCCTTAGACTAAAATAATGACCGGTAGAACTTTAGGAAATCCCATTCAAATCAATGGAGCATTCTACTTGCATTGTGAAGAGCCGTATAATAATAATATATAAACATTGCAATGATAATTCATCCTTATTTTGTACATAAACTTCACGTTTGGCCACCGTGGAAATGTGAAAAGGCATGAATTCCACTACGGTATGGACTTACAGGATACAGGAAACAATGGAGGGAAAAAGCAATCAAACTGTTCCTGCTTGGGGTGTGAGAATGAGGTCATTCAGCTGGTCTCTGGTCTGCAGGTTTAGCACATTTACCCTCTTAGAGAGGGGTGTTGTATGTGTCTGTGTCTGAAAACTCCACTTGTCGACTCACCCACCCACTCACTCTCTCCCTCACCCACCCACCCACCCACTCACTATAAAAGGCTATTGAGTTCAGTATGTAGGGAACTAGACATGGGGGAAACATCAGACACTACATTCCAAAACATTCCATGTCGGTAACTTAGCAACTTATTAATACCCACACTAACATGACAACAGAGACACTTGCTTGAGGAAAAATATTGTCGCAAGGCAACAACTGACGCCTATATTTCCATGTTTTTGAAATGTTTCATGTGGGTTTAGAGACTCGTTCTCCCGCCTGCGTCTGCCCTCATCCTTCTCTATACTCTGATCATGTAGACATGAATACGAGTCAGATTTGAATGCTCACAGGCATATTGTTAATTGGTTCATTTAAGTTTAGGTTTAGCTGATGATTGGTTTAGGTTATGACAGCCTGCATGTGATTGGTTGAGCTAGAGCAGGCTACCTGTTGATTGGCTGAGGTCACTAGGGCCAGGGTGGAGGCCTACCAGTGACTCATGGCAATGATGTCATCTCCGAACTTTTAGTACTGGATCATGTCCCTCCTGATTGCTAGCAGCCGTGTGTGTGTGTGTGTGTGTGTGTGTGTGTGTGTGTGTGCACTCACTGACTCATAATTCTTTGGCTTTCATAGTTAAGTTAGTGTTTTTCCTTTCTGTCAGGAAAGGAACTGCTGGGCGGTGTGTGTGTGTGTGGGAGAGAGAGAGGGAGAGAGAGATATAGTGTGTCTTGTGGACCTGCATATGTGTGTGTGTGGATTGTGTACAAGAATGTGTTCATATTTCTGTGTGTGTTAGTGCCTGTGTGTGTGTATATATGGAATATGACATATGATTAGGGGAAACTGTGGTGTGTCTGCGTGTGCGGGCGTGCGTGCATGTGTGTGTGAATAGTGTGTGTATGTGTGTTAATAGAGAAACTGGTCATTTGTTGTGTGTGTGTGTGTGTGTGTGAATAGAGAAACTGGTAATTTGTAGTGTGTGTTTGTGTGTGTGTGTGTCTGTGTGTGTGTGTGTGTGTGTGTGTGTGTGTGTGTGTGTGTGTGAATAGAGAAACTGGTTATTTGTAGTGTGTGTTGTTCAGGGAGGTGCAGGCTGACATCATGCTGTTCTGGCCCATTGGGGTTTACCAGATTACCATGACTTCAGTTCCAGTAGCATGAAGTGGGATGATCACACACACACACACACACACACACACACACACACACACACACACACACACACACACACACACACACACACACACACACACACACACATTGTTAACCCCTCCCTTACTGCATAAGTCATGCACACAGTCACAGTCATGGTTCTAATGTGCTTACAAATGCTCACTCACTCTCTACCTCATACACATACCCTCACTGCCAAATGCACACACCAACGCAAAAACTACCTCAGAGATGATGTCTTTCAAAAGCTCAGTTTAGTATTGGAGACGCCCACTTCATCATGCAACGCAAGACATGAAGATGACTGCAATGCATGACACAGCCTCTAGGGGGCATATGAATGGGTAGAATAGTGTGTGTATGTGCATGTGCAGTTATTTGACTCTTGCAGGCTGTGGAATATCTTTGAGGGGCTGGAGGTTCATGTCAGTGTGTGTGTGTGTGTGTGTGTGTGTGTGTGTGTGTGTGCGTGTGTGTGTGTGCATGTCTAACCTGATGTCTGTGACCGTTACAGGAGGTGGAGTATAACATCTTTGAGGGGATGGAGGTCCGTGGGGGGCCACTGGTGGTGATCAGCCAGGGCAAGATCGTCCTGGAGGAGGGAACCCTCCACACCACAGAGGGCTCTGGACGCTTCGTCGCCCGCAAACCCTTCCCTGACTACGTCTACAAGAGGATAAAGGCTCGCAGCAGGGTGAGAGAGAGAGGGAGTGAAAGTGAGACTGGTCTTCTATGTGGTGTGTGACTGGTCTCTGTCTGTGGTGTGTGACTGGTCTCTGTCTGTGGTGTGACTGGTCTCTGTCTGTGGTGAGAAACTGATCTCTGTCTGTGGTGAGACTGGTTTCTGTCTGTGGTGTGTGACTGATCTCTGTCTGTGGTAAGAGACTGATCTCTGTCTGTGGTGAGAAACTGATCTCTGTCTGTGGTGAGAGACTGATCTCTGTCTGTGGTGTGACTGTTCTCTGTCTGTGGTGAGAAACTGATCTTTCTCTTTGTCGTCCTATAGCTGGCTGAGCTGAGGGGTGTTCCCCGTGGCCTGTATGACGGACCTGTTTGTGAGGTGTCCGTCACCCCAAAGACGTTGACCCCCGCGTCCTCTGCAAAGACTTCTCCCGCTAAGCAGCCATCTCAGCCCGTTCGCAACCTGCACCAGTCTGGATTCAGTCTCTCTGGTAAGCCTTTCTATGAGCTATTGCATGCTAACGCTAATACACCAGTCTGGCTTCAGTCTCTCTGAGAATTTCTATGAGCTTTTGCATGCTAACACTAACTCTGATAAACCAATCTGGCCTCAGTTTCTCTGGTGCGCTTTTCTATGAGATATTGCTAACGCTAGTAAACCTGCCCACTGATCTTAAGGACACTGGATTTGAGCAACCAAATGTTCTTGCCCTATCAACAATGTTGCCAATGTAGCCTATTTTAAATGCTGCCATGTCTTTGAGAGTACTTCTGTGTCTTTGACATAGACTTGCATGCAAAATCCAGAGCTTTCTCATATTAAACAGCTCCTATGTTTCTATAACCTTTCATTTCTATAATGTTTCATGTAACATTTCTTTTTTTCTTACACTGTAGCAGTCACATACGTACACTCTGCCATGACTTGCCAATTCTGTCTCCGTTTCCAGAGGATTTCTCATTGGAATTTCCCATTGTAAACACTTATCCTAATGTTGTTAAAGTAACACAATGTAGAAATTTTCATGAATTTTTGCAACATCACATTTTTTCAAGAGACATCATAGTGTGGCATCAAAATTAATCTGAAATGTTAAGGTACAAGCCCTACATTGTGTTGCTTTAATGCTAATATGAGTCTGTGTTTTGTCTCTCTGGTGAGAGGCCGTTTCAAGCCTCTCTGATGAGTCTCTATTTCAATCCATATTCAAATCATTGCCTGTTATGTAAAACTCAAACCAAAATTAGATTTCTGCAAGGAATTGATGTTTAGTACTTTAATTCTAAACGAGAGTGTGCCTTATGTAGGGCGAATGAGCTCACGCCTTGATGTTTAGTGCTTTATTTCTAAACAAGATTGTGCCTTATGTAGGGCGAATGAGCTCACCCCTTGGTGTTCTCTGCTCAGGCGCTCAAGTTGATGACAACATCCCCCGACGCAACACCCAGCGCATCGTTGCCCCACCCGGGGGCAGGGCCAACATCACCAGCCTGGGTTAAGCCCCGTCCAGCGTGTGAGAAGAAGAGGAGGTTTGGGGGGAGGGGGTCACCAGGAGATGGGGGTGTTAGTCATGACATCACACCCCCACCCCCACCCCATCAGCCAAATCCTCCAGAGGGCATCCATGTCCTCCCCCACAACCCCCTACAACACACACACTCCCACCCCCACACCCCACACCCCCCCCCCGTCTCCTCTCCCACTCCTCTTACCCCTTTTGCCTCCTTACCCCGACCTTCCAACCCTCCACTCTCAAGGAGACCTTACAAAAACCATGTATTTGCCTCGTGAAGGAAAAAATGGATAAATAACTAAAACAAAACAACACTTTATGTTTGAGCACTTCTGATTGTATGATTTAGTGTTTTATACTGTACTTTCTATTATTTTTTATTTAACATTCGTTTTAAAAAATGAAGGGGTCAGATTAGTGTAGCCGAGCATTTTTTTCCCTTTGTTTTTTGTTTTTTTGCCAGAGGAGAGCAGGACAGGGCAACTGAAAGTGTGGCGGTGCCATTGTGGTGTAGCGTTCCCCTCCTGAGTCAGGGGTTAGATTGGCAGTGACTCGTCCACACTGCTCCACACATCACAGCTCCTTACACACATGTGTTCCTCATGGATTCATCCCAGATGACTGGAGCGGGTCCACCCCAGAACCGTCCAAGACACTGCTGTCCTATTTGGGTTCTACTTGCTGTGGTGTTCTGCTTGGGACAGTTGAGTTGAGTTGCTAGTTGAGTTCTGATTCAGCCAGTAGTAGTTCCAGTCCCAGTGGAATTCTGATTTGATAGAGTTCTGATTAAGAGGGTACTTGTCCTAGAAGAGTTCCAATTGACAGGGTGCTTGACCAATCAGAGTTCTGATTCAGAGGGTTCTTGTCCTAGCGGGATTTCCGATTGGGAGAGTACTTGCCCTAGCAGAGTTCTGACTCAGAGGGTACTTGTCCTAGCGGGAATTCCGATTGGGAGGGTACTTGCCCTAGCAGAGTTCTGACTCAGAGGGTACTTGTCCTAGCGGGGTTTCCGATTGGGAGGGTACTTGTCTTAGCTGGGCTCTGATTGGGAGTCTACTTGTCTTAGCTGGGCTCTGATTCGCAGGGTGTTTGTCTTAGCTGGGCTCTGATTGGCAGGTGAGTGCTCTTTCTCTTTGTGTCCTATCCATGGGATTCATGTGTGTGAGTTGTGAGAATGACATGAATGATCCTGTCCAAGTTAGTTGGTAAAGTCAGCATAAATTTGACAATACGTCCATATGTAGTACAATCACATTTTTTTTTAAAAATTGATTTTTAAAAAGAAAGTTGTGTAGCATCATGATCTGCTTTAGAATGTGTTTTCAAGTGATGTGATCATGAGTTGGAAAAGACCTGAACGTGTTTAAGACAGCTTGTGTGAATACAAACTCTACCTGTAGCTTCACCTATACCGGTTGTGTCTGTACGAGAGGCCCCAGGCTGAAGATAACACTAACTGAGGCATCCGGCCCCTTGTGAAAGATGAATCATTAACTGGCAGTGTTTGTGGGATTGTGAGCTGAAGGTAGCAGATGATAACTGGTAGTGTTGACAGGGTTGTCAGTGGAATTATTTGCTAATGTTTGTGTTGGAGAAGTTGGGGGCTAACTGTTAGTGTTGATAGGAGTTCAGGGTTGAAGTGTCTAGGTTTTAATTAAACCTGAATGAGAAGCTGTAGTTTAAAAAGCAAGGGAAGAAGACCAATACTTGTCCTTTTTGGATCTGTTGCTGAGGATTCAATCATGTGCCGGTGGTAAAAAAGACCAAAAGTTGGCAGCGCCTTAGCTTTCTCTTAGCCTAACAAAGAGAGATGTATTGTAGAGGCAACTCTAGGGAAAAGAGATACATGTATATTTAGAGATTAAGGCAGGAAGTGACAAAAATAATTCTTCTTAACAACTGTGAAAGGGGAAGCGCATTAGTATATAATTAGGCTGTCTGTTGCGACTATCCTATGCTAATAAGTGTAAATGTGGTTGCTCTCCTATGCTAATAAGTGTACATGTGGTTGTGTAGTGGTTAAGGAACGTGGCTAGCATGTAGAAAAAAGGTTGTGGGCTGATTCCTGGTTGCCAGTGTTGTACCCTTGAGCAAGACACTTAACCACAAGTTGCTTTAGGGAGACTGGCCCCATGCAGTTGGTATTTGTAAGTCGCTTTGGATAAAATAGATGTAATGCTAAAGCTAACACGTTTACTAATTGTCATCCAAACTCCCTTATGAAGCTCAGTGTAAGTTTTCTTTTCTGTCCAAGCTAGAATGATACCAGAAACACATGTGCAAGTGTTGTGTCTGTTTAGCCTTGTGATCTGAGTGGGTTTGTATTTTATATGTTTTTTATATCTTGTTCTAATTGAGAGCAGAAAGGGCTGCCCAGTAATGGTGTTGAAGGCAGATGTTAACCGATCCAAAGGTGCCAGTTTCTATTTTGTGATTGTAAGTCACGAATGCCCTGAAATGTTGCTCTTTGATGAGACAGCCAAGGGCTAGCTGTGGCGTTATTGCATGTTAGCACGTCATTTTAAGCCTCTCCCTGGGTCTTAGCAGAAAGAGTAGATTTTTAGAGAGAGAACACTGACCCTCTCACATCACATGGAGCTGAGATTCCTGGACTCTAGTGCTCATGTCATGAGGCAGGCTACACCAGACACATAACTGATGCATGCCTTTCGCGGAGCATCTGCTCCAACAACTAACTTCCACTATAATCAATGGAACTGGCTAAACCAGACGTGATAGCGGCACGTACTTTTGAAAAAAACTATTTTTGCGCTCCTCGAAATAAGCGCTTCAATTGGACCCGGTGTAGCCCGGCTGTAAGGTCTTCAGCCTCAGAGCATTATAGTTTCCCGCTAGTTATGGTCAGCAGCATCTAGGACAGAAACCATGACTGTTCAACCGGTCCTTGGTCTCAGAGCTGTCAGCCTACTCCCCTCATGATGGTTTGGAACACAGTAGCCTTCTCCAGTACATCCAGGAGTGAGTGCTCATTTGGCGGTTTGACATTAGACCTCCGAGGTTTCAGACATCTTGGCTCCCTACAGAGAGTGCAAGAGTACTGTAGGATTCATACATCTTGACGTCCTATAGAGAGTTCAAGAATATGTCTCAGACATCTTGGCATCCTACTGAGAGCACAAGAGTAGGATTCAGACATCTTGGCTTCCTATAGAGAGTGCAAGAGTACTGTAGGATTCATACATCTTGACGTCCTATAGAGAGTTCAAGAATATGTCTCGGACATCTTAGCATCCTACTGAGAGGTCAAGAGTAGGATTGAGACACCTTGAGACATATTCTTGGACTGAGACACCTTGGCTCCGCTGTCATGGTCCTTCACACACCTCTCAGAATCCCTGTGGCTCCTCACATTTTTGCACTCATCATTTCCTTGACTATTATTATAGTTATTTTATCCACTTCTAATTCTAGCATTGTATAATCACTCTCAGTCTGTGGTTTCTGTGCCAGGGGTGGACTGGGGCCACTGCCGTTCTATTGTACCTTTTCCGAGTCTTTTTTGAGTACGAGTCTCCATTGTGCATGCTTGCTGTTGGAATGCACATCTGTCAGAGGCGGGATGATGCCTCTCATGACTCATCCCTCCTTCCTCTCTGAGGCTGGGAACTTTCAACCTTTAGACGGGGGGATTTGGCAGCAGACGAAGCGCAAGTTCTCCTGAGTCCTAAAGTATTTCTCTGTTCTCTCCGTCCACCTCTCCTCTCCCCCCTCTTTTTTCTTTTCCTTCTCCCTCATTCTGACTCAGCCTCCGAGACCCTCTCATTGACCAATGACTTGTGGCCCCTGTCTGTTTATTTTGTCATGGCAACACTTTTCAGATTGGATGTTGCCCATAGCAACCTCTCTGGCCCTGGTGCTATTTGAAACACAGTGTGATTGGAAGGTGTGTGTTGCATAAACATACACTCACCCACAGACTCACAAACACTTCAGTGGAAGCCTCTAGAGGCCACTCAATAGATGATAGTTTGTCTTAAACTCTTCCATGTTCCAGTGATTGTATTATTCTCTTCGCTTTCGGGTCCAAATGCATCTGGTGGGGTTGAAGTATGCTTTTTACCCACAGACAGACACACGTTGGCCTTGTGTGTGTGTGTGTGTGTGTGTGTATGTGTGTCACGGTGAGGCTGTCTGTGGCAGGAGTAGGAGCAGGGGCAGTTCCCTGTTAATACCCCACCACATGGTCACCCAGTCATGCCACATGCCCAGGAGTTGTGGGCAATCACACATGCCTTAAGCAGCACTTCACTACTCTCCAGACAGATGTCAACCACCTATATATGCGTGCCCTTACACACACACACACACACAGGTTTACACATGCAGACACATACAGTACACACATAGGCATCTTGTGCTTACACACACACACACACACACACAC
Organism: Alosa sapidissima; assembly: GCF_018492685.1. Lineage (NCBI taxonomy): Eukaryota > Metazoa > Chordata > Actinopteri > Clupeiformes > Clupeidae > Alosa > Alosa sapidissima. The sequence continues at coordinate 26,559,261 of NC_055969.1, forward strand.
ACACACACAAACACACACAAGCTGAATCTTATACACAAAGATGCAAACAAACACATACATGCTTTTGCATACACATTTTACACACATCCCAACAAACACACAAACAGACACACACACTTTGCTTGGATGTTTTTTCTATGCCTCTCTACTATGTGATGTATGTTAATGTGCAGAATGAGAGACGATGAGCTTTCAGTGTGAGGTTGCTTACTGTATGCTGTACCCCCCCCCCCCCTTCTTCCTGCACCCCCCCCCCCAACCCTGCCTTGGTAGAATTGAAGCTGTTTGATGGTGTCGTTTTGTTGGCTGTGGAGTGCAAGGATGCTTGATCCCCGTGACAAGTAACGAGTCTTATGGATGGCCATATAAAGATGATTTCAAAAAAGTAAAAACATTAAAACGAAACATGATACCCTGCCATTTCTCTGTGTGTTTTTCTTGAGATTGATTTGATATCATGTCTCTCTCTCTCTCTCTCTCTCTCTCTCTCTCTCTCTCTCTCACACACACACACAAATGCCATATAGATTCATGTAAGAAAATAAATGTAATCCATATAAAGAGTTGGACATATGTGGTGTGTAAACTAAACTCACTAGCATCTGTAACACTCAAACTTGGTCACCTTCTCACGTGAGGGAATATTCTCCACTGCAAAATTCTTCCCTGTAAAGGGCCAAAAATGAACTGCAGCTAACCCTTAAAAAGCCAGAAATTCTCAGACAGAACTCGGTCCTGTTTAACAGTTGGAACAGTTTTGGGGGACAGGCAGACTTACTCCATTTTGTTTTCCAGTTCATGGAGACAGGCCAGTGAACGAAGACCTTTTTGTTTTATTACTCACAGAATGAATGGATCATGAGTTGACATTGGCTGAACGTGACAAAAAGTTTCACAGGTTAGGAATCACTTAGAATCACACACAGTACCTTTAAGGAAAAGGAAAGAAAATGACTTAGAATCACATAGTGATGTAGTACTCGAGTCCGGTCTTGGAGACCAATTTCTGCTTTCTCGGTCTCGTCTCGGACTCGTTCTTTCAAAGACTCGGTCTCGGACCACAGTGGGAGGAGAAAGACTCGTAATTTCAGACCGAGTCCTCGAGACCAACGCATTTTTTCTGTTCATATAAAAAGAACACACAACACATAACAACAATAATAATAAAATGCAATGTTGACCGGCATTATTTAAAAATGACATCCCATGGTGCAATGCAAAGATACTGCCGTCAGAGCCGTTTATTTATCTCTATGGCTCTGCTGCCGGTGAGTGTCTGTAGGTCAGCATAGTCCATATTAAGACGTTAAGACTGCTCCTCTAAACAATTCCCAATCTAGCTTAGTCTGTAGGCCTAATGGTTGATTATTAACTGGGGTGATATTAAATTATGAATATGAAAACTGACATCTTTTTATGGTCTTGGTCTCGACTCGGTCTCGACTCCTAAAGGACTCGGTCTCGACTCGGACTTGCTTCCTCAAAGACTCGGTCTTGACTCGGACTCGACTGTATTTGGAAACCAACAGACTCGGTCTCGACTCGGTCTCGACCCTTCAAAGACTCGGTCTTGACTCGGACTCGGCATAGGCGGTCTCGTCCCCATCACTAGAATCACACACAGTATCTTTAAAGAAAAGAAAAGGAAAAAATATAAAATAAGAGAAACGACACATGTTGATCCTCTACCTTGTATAAATGTTTGAAGTACATAGATCCAGTTGTTTTTAAGTTATGTGAGTAGACATAAATGGACAGAAAGACCAATTTACAATGTCCTTGACCATGCGAAGGGTTCAGATGTAAAAGCCTCTAAATGCCACCTACGTCAAAAATGAGATAAAGATGGTGAGTGGATGCTCTCCACACATAGTATACGTCAATCAAATAATTTAACTTCAAAACCCACTAAATACCACTCTCTTCCTGGCCTGATCGATTTATAGGCAAAAATCTATAGGAGCCTGATTTTAAATGCTCATTTAAAAGAAAAGTGGTCAGACGGATTTAGAGGGTTTTGCATCTGAACTCTTCATGCCTGAAGGACCAGATTACACCGTCCTTGACCATGCCTGAAAGGGGTGAGCATTGTGAACGTTAATCATATGTAACCTTTCTCCACACACACCAAACCATCTAGTGGTCAGGTAGATGTGACGTTAGACCAATGTGATAAAAAAAACCTTGCTGGGTCATGAACAGTAGTGCATAATGTATTCATTTTACAACAGAAAAACAAAAACAATAAAGTCACCATAGTAATCATGAAATTCCTCCAGTGCCAGCAGACAGTGTTCACATTCTAAACGCAGTGCATACAGTAGCCTCAATGCAGTGTAAACGATCACAAGCAACCGCAAAACTTTCAATATGAAATGTGCAGTTGCAGACTTAAGCCACCAAGGGGCAGCACATACCCTGCAGAGTATGTTTACAGTGATGGCTCTGCCCCTCAAAGTGTTATTCTCTTTCAGTCGAAGCACTTCGATGTCACCTAGTGGGGTATTGCCTCTGGGTGTACATACCCTTTTCAACCAATGCCCATAAGGCAGTGCATGCTTGCACCAAAGCGTGCACCTCCAGGCTATAAAAGAGTACACTGTTTGGCAATCCTTAGTAAAAATCTTTTAAGGTGTGATGTGATGTGAATAAACGAGAGGGGAAAGAAAGAGAGAGTCCAGGAATCAAAACTGCACTTTCAAGAACAAATAAATAAATCCAGATTTTGAAATGAGATGATTTCAGGCCTAATTACTTTCACAGTGTCGTTAATGGGTGTTCAGATAGATTACATTCCACAAGCTCCCCTTCATCTCCACAGTAGGATTCTGTTTTTCTCTGTGCTTTTAATCAAAGCTCCAAAACTTACATAAATAAAAGATCATCCTTCGCTTTAAATAATGACCCACTGCTGTGCACACAGACCACCAAATTCAACTTTCTCTTCATCAGTCCACACCGAGTGTTAAAACATAAATACAGAATATTTCATATTTCCATCATTTTAACTACAAACAGGAGAGACACACTTGCTCATGTGTCAGAGTATGAACAGCACTGTCTCACATTTCACAGTGAAGTGCATCTTTGAGACGAGGACATCTTGGTGGTCACTTCCTACGAAGTGCATCTTTGGGACGAGGACACCTTGGTGGTCACTTCCCACATCGGTCCTCCAGGGCTCTGCCACATGGGGTAAGCCACGGTAGTGTCACATGACGATATCCTCCATGTCCTCTTCAGAAGTGTGTGACATATACCTGACACATAGACACCTGTACAGAAGCCCAGCAGGAGTATGAGAGCCAAGTCTTTAGAGTTTGCAAATGTCTGATTCAGAGTGTGTGCGTGTGTGTGTGTGTGTGTGTGTGTGCGTGTGTGTGTGTGCAGTTCTCTTCTCATCACCCCAGGAGGTTATTTCTCATTTGATGAGTATCATTTTCAACCCAACCAAAGCTGTGTGTGTGTATGTGTGTGTGCGTGTGCGTGTGTGCATGTAAGAATCAGCGGTGGATATTTCTCATTTGATCTGTATCACAGTCCACTCAGCCAGATGGGTGTGTGTGTGTTTGTGTGTGTGTATGTGTGTGTATGAATCAGTGGTGTATATTTCTCATTTGATCCGTATCACAGTTCGTTCAGCCAGAGATGTGTGTGTGTGTGTACACGCTAGGGGTGTGTATTTCTCATTTGATCAGTATTATAGTCAGCAGCCCACCCAGCGGTGAGTGTGAGTGTGTGTGTGTGTGTGTATGTGTGTATTTCTCATTTGATCAGTATAGTCTCCCCACTCAGCGGTGAGTGTTTGAGCCCTCGGTGTCCAGCGTAGGAGATCCATATTTAATTTCCATTAGAGTTTTCCCTACAGGGGTCAGGCAGTATCACAGCCTCCCAGCTCCACAGGACAGACCTGAACTATGACTATGACTGCATGTGTCGAATCACCAACACCTACAACACAAAGGGACCTCTCCCTCTCCCTCCCTCTCTCCTCATCACTCCCTCTCTCCTCATCTCTCCCTCTCTCTCCTCATCTCTCCCTCTCTCTCCTCATCTCATCACTCCCTCTCCTCATCTATCCCTCTCTCCTCATCTCTCCCTCTCTCTCCTCATCTCTCCCTCCCTCCTCATCTATCCCTCTCTCCTCATCTATCCCTCCCTCTCCTCATCTATCCCTCTCTCCTCATCCCTCCCTCTCTCCTCATCTCTCCCCCTCTCTCTCCTCACCTCTCCCTCTCTCCTCATCTCTCCCTCTCTCCTCATCTCTCCCTCTCTCCTTATCTCTCCCTCTCTCCTCATCTCTCTCTCTCCTTATCTCTCTCTCCCTCTCTCTCCTCATCTCTTCCTCTCTCCTCACCTCTCCCTCTCTCCTCATCTCTCCCTCTCTCCTCATCTCTCCCTCTCTCCTCATCTCTCTCTCCCTCTCTCCTCATCTCTCCCTCTCTCTCTCCTCATCTCTCCCTCTCTCTCCTCATCTCTCCCTCCCTCTCTCTCCTCATCTCTCCCTCCCTCTCTCCTTATCTCTCCCTCCCTCTCTCTCCTCATCTCTCCCTCCCTCTCTCCTTATCTCTCTCTCCCTCTCTCTCCTCATCTCTCCCTCCCTCTCTCCTTATCTCTCTCCCTCTCTCTCCTCATCTCTCTCTCCCTCTCTCTCCTCATCTCTCCCTCCCTCTCTCCTCATCTCTCCCTCTCTCTCCTCATCTCTCTCTCCCTTGTCTCTTTTCCTCTTTCTGTCTCCCTTTCTCATTAGGCAGACATCATCTCATCATCATCATCATAATGAGGGTCATCTCAGGCAAAGGGGTCAGGGTTTCTGTATGATGTGTGGACAAGGGACTGGTACAGCTTTGGAGGGGTGGGGGGGTCTGGGGGTGGCAAATTATTTTGGGGTTTGTGGGCAGATCCTGTTGGTGTGTGTCGGGGGGAAATTCGATTCAGTGTTGAATTCTAAGCATGACTGTTGAGAGACAGAAAGAGAAATAAAACATCACCTTAACTTGACACTGAAATATTGACACTGAAATATTGCCAACCATTGAAATGGAGGGAAAACATTTATGGGATCTATAAACAGATCCATACCACAATCATAAAAACAGACCCTGCTGCTTTGAGAAGGGTGGAGGATGCTACAGCAGTGGGATGTTTGAGAAGGGTCGAGGTGCTACTGCACTTGGGTGTTTGAGAAGGGTGGAGGTGCTACTGCAGCATGGATGGTGCAGTGGGGTGTTTGAGACAGTGTGCCTGCAGAGATGGGGGCAGTTAGTGCTGCAGTGTGGAAGGAGGGGCAGACCCTGGTGTTACGTGTCTTTGTATCAGTGTTCCTGCTTGTAGGCGGTCAGAGAGCCTGACCCACACTCTTGCCCAGGGAGAGCTGAAGGGTCCTGGTCTTGGTGGAGCGGGACGGTGGGGCAGGGGCTGGGGCAGAACCGGTCGGGGAGCAGGGCCCGGAGAGGCTCTCTCTTACCCCGAAACAGCACACCTTCAGAGGGGAGGCAGAGTGGGGGCACAGAGGCGCGCCAGCAGGGGCGCCCTGCGTCGTCATCGGCGCGGGGGTGGGGGCGGTGGCGGTGGCGGTGGGCACCTGCGGGCAGCGTCTCGGGGGTTTGGGGCGGAGGGGTCGAGCAGGGAGGCGGGTGTGTGGCGGAGGAGTAGGAGAGCCGGGGGGACTTATGTTGCCTGCTGGCATGTCCAGCCTTGCGGAGGCACTGGGCACGCAGCACGCTGAGGAAGGCCCGCTTGAACTCCTGGCACGTGCATGGGTAGATGATGGGGTTCAGGCAGCTATTGAAGTAGCCGAGCCAGAAGGTCACCTTGAAGACCGTCTCAGAAGGGTGGTAGGAAGGAAACATGGAGCCTGGGGGAGGAGGAGAACAGCACATACTCAGTTATACACACACACACACACACACACACACACACACACACGGTCTCACATACACACACACACACACACACACACACACACGTGCACACACACGGTCTCACATACACACAACACACACACACACACACACACACACACACACACACGTGCACACATACACACACACACACACGTGCACACATACACACACACACGGCCTCACATACACACACTCACAGTCTCACACACAAACATGCACACTTGTTGAGGTCAGTACAGCCCTGTCTAACATGGAGCCTGGAGTAGGCACACACATATATGGTTTCACACAGACACACACACTCATGGTCTCACATGCGTGCGCACACACACACACACACACACACACACACACAAGACAGACACACACACACACACACACACACACACACACACACACACACACACACACACACACACACACAGGTGGTCACAATTTGTATCATTCGTCCTAATGTCACCCTGAGAAAGGCCTTCAGCATATTACATCACAATCACTCCCCTCATCCTCCATCACATCTGTCAAACACTCCATCACAGCTGGAGAAAACACCCCATCAGGTCTGCACCACTCCCATCTCAGCGCTCCTCACACACTCCATCAGGTCTGCACCACTCCCATCTCAGCGCTCCTCACACACTCCATCAGGTCTGCACCACTCCCATCTCAGCGCTCCTCACACACTCCGTCAGGTCTGCACCAATCCCATCATCTCAGCGCTCCTCACACACTCCATCAGGTCGCATCTCAGCGCTCCTCACACACTCCATCAGGTCCCATCTCAGCGCTCCTCACACACTCCATCAGGTCCCTGACTGTTCTTCACCTGTGTCTGTAGTAGCCTTGGCTACTTGCCAAAGACATGTGTACTGGACTGGAAAAAAAAACTGAAAAAAAAAACTGGACTGAAAAAAAAAACACGGTCTCCGTAGGCAGCCCAGGCTCCGAAAACTGGAAAAAAGTAGGGGCAACCTGTCCCCCAAACAAAAACAAAACTTTGCGTAGAATTTCTCTGGGAATATTGAAGGTAGGGGTGACCTACCTGTCTAGTGTGTTTCTTTTGGTCCCTGGTTAACAAATAATGTATGTTGATATAGAAGTCATGAGATGTTAGCGATGTTAGCGGTTAGTGATGCTAGCTGGTGTAAGGCCAATCCAAATGACTTTATGAAATGTCCTCTCTGACTTTCACCGTATGTGGCCAGGTGATATTTCATCCCATTGATTTCTTTCAGCTTTTACAGTTACCTGTCGCCCATTCCGATGGGTGCTGATTACAAAAACATGACTCTCTCTCACTGGGATCTCATGATTTATTGTAGTAGGTCACTGTTCACACCACACACACACACAAAACCACCAACATGTGAAACAGTACACTCTCTTTCTTCATCTCTTTCTATCCTGTTTTCACTCTCTCCATCTCCATCATTCCATCATTCTCAATATTTTGACTGCATCTCTCTCTCCCTCTTTCTCACCATCTATCGTTATCTCTCTTCCGTCCTCCGTCTCTCTCTCTCCCTTCATCTTTTTCTTGCTCGCTCTTAAGTGGAGTGCACGCAATCTCGCAGAGCATTTTCCAGAGCGAGTGCGAGCGAGATAATTTGTGTTTCCCAGCTCAGTGCACTTGAGATGAGATTTCTCAGTGTGATCAGTGATGGGCAACGAAGGAATCAGACCTTGTTGACTGATGCTGATGTCAAAACACTCTCACTTTATCTGTCAACTGCTGAGAGTTGACGTCTTCTCTTCTCTAGCTACCTCTCTTATCCCTTTCTCTCTTCTCCTCCACTTCTCTCCTCTCCTCCTGTCTTCTCATCCCTCCGCCTTTCTGTCTTTTCCTCCCTCTCCTCTCTCCTTCTCCTCTCTCTCTCTCTTCTCCTCCTCTCCCAACCTCTCCGTCTCTCCTCTCTCTCTCCTCGTCCTCCTCCTCTCTCTCTCCTCCTTTTCTCCTCCTCTTTCAGTCTTATGAATGGATGAACATGAACATTGATGCAAAACAAACAGGAGTAAAAGGACAGGTTAGTATTCACACACACACACACACACACACACACACACACTTACGCACACACACACACACACAAACAGTCATATACCACACACACACAGTCATGCACACACACACAGACACATACTGAAACACACACACACACACACACTTACCAATGGGCAGCACCAGGAAGAAGGGTAGCCAGCAGAGGATGAAGCAGCCGACCACCATCCCCAGCGTCTTGGCCGCCCGCTGTTCCCGCGAGAACCTCAGCAGACGGAGGAGGCTTCTCCGGCCGCTCTTCTTCAGTGTCCCGGTCTTCTGCTGTGCCCCCCACTCTCCCCCCACCCCTCCTCCTCCTCCTCCTCCTCCTCCTCCATCTCCTCCTCCTCTGTCCTGCTTGTTGGTCACGCTCTGAGCATTCCCGCAGTGCATCCGTAGCGAGGTCGCTCCGCCATCCCTCAGCGAGCGAGAGCGGGCACGGGAGTGTCGCCTGGCAACCACGTACACGCGGCAGTACATGACCAGGATGACCGCCAGCGGAACGTAGAAGGAGCCGAGCGCGGAGAAGAGCACGTAGCCCGGGTCCTCGTTGACCCGACACACGGACTCGTCCTCGGGCATCGGCTGGCGCCAGCCCAGCAGCGGCCCCACCGAGATGGCGGCCGCCAGCGTCCAGAGCATCGCCACGGTGACCAGCCCCCGCCGGCCGGTCACCAGCGCCGGGTACTGCAGCGGCCGGCTGACGGCCAGGAAGCGGTCGACGGAGATGGCGCACAGGCTGAGGATGGACGCCGTGCAGCACAGCACGTCCAGCACCGCCCACATGTTACACAGCAGCCGTCCGAACACCCAGCGCCCAAACAACTCGAGGGCCAGCGAGAAGGGCAGCACGGCGGCGCTCAGGAGCAGGTCGGCCACCGCCAGGTTCACGATGAAGTAGTGAGTGACCGTGCGCAGGTGCCGGTGGCACACCACCGACAGGATGACCAGGACGTTGCCCAACACGCCACACACCATGAACACCAGCAGCACCAGGCCCAGAGCCACGGCTTTGCCCACGGGCACCGCTGCCAGCGACGCCAGGCTGCAGTTGGGGCAGAGCTCCGACGGGGGCGACGCGCTGGAGTTGGCATCGGCAGGGACCATCTCAGAAGACGCAGCCCTGGACGGCTGCCACCGGAGGGGAAGGCCACCACTCCTGGATATGGCAAAGGTAGGGATCGCTGCTCTCTAGCGCCCCCTAGGGATGATATCTACTCTCTGCAGCCTTGCGGGGATCGCTGCTCTGTCACCTCTGGTTAGTGATGACCACTATATACAGCCTTATGGGGATGGCTGCTCTATAGCACCCCCTAGGGATGATGACTACTCTCTGCAGCCTTGCGGGGATCCCTGCTCTCCAGCGCCTCGTGGTGGTAATGACAGCAATCTGCAGCCTGATGGGGATTGCTGTTCTCTATCACCTCCTGGTGGCAATGACAACTCTCTGCAGCCTGGTGGGGATCGCTGCTCTCTATGTGACGATGACTTCTCTCTTATCGCTGCTATCTAGCGCCTCCTGGTGGGATCGCTGCTCTCTAGCACCTCCTGGTGGGATTGCTGCTCTCTAGCGCCTCCTGGTGGGATCGCTGTTTTCTAGCGCCTCCTGGTGGAGATCACTGCTCTCTAGCGCCTCCTGGTGGAGATCACTGCCATGTGGAAAAAGACTGGAGCTGCAGCCGCCTGCTGAGGGCTTCTGGCATCCTGCGTTCTCTTCCCTGCCCCCACGCCACACTTCTTCAGATGTGTCTGTTCAGATGAATTAGGCATATCAGACACAACTATGTATCATCCCAAGGGGTGAGAGGGTTAACTGCATCTATTCATTAATATTCATCAATGCAAGTAATCCCCATAAGGTCCTTGATTCATTTAGAAAATTTTTATTAATTCAGAGCAGCCATGACATGAAATCACATCTACACAGTAGTGTGTGCGTGTGTGTGTGTGTGTGTGTGTGTGTGTGTGTGTGTGTGTGTATTGTATTGGTATTCTTTTAATCTAAGAGGTAATGACTAGAACCAAGAGTCAACTGCCTGGGAAATGACTTTTAGTGTTACAAATGCTAGTAAGAATACGGAACTAATTACTTTCCAGTGGGGTCTCTGGAGAGCCAGATCTTTCCTGTCCTTTTATAACAAGACATTAAAACGTCTGATTTCAAACATGCACAAACGGAACATACAAACATGTTCCGTTTGTAACAATACATTAAACACACCACCTTGACTTCATACAAGGACAGACATCTGTTTGCAACAAGAGATTAAACACACCACTTTCTTTTCAACCAAGTACAGAAATCAGTTCATAACTACAGTGGAGTCAGGGGCGTTGATTGAATTACAATGAGAAATGTCTGCACCGCACACGGTCCACTAGAGGCTGATAAAGAGCGGATCATTTCCCTTATGTCTCTCGTTCTTCACTGGACTCCCATTCATCAGGTTAGTGCCAGTTCAGATTTGATATGATTTTTCATATAATGTTCAGTAGTCGGCTTCAGAGTGTTCAATTCGCTAACCATCTCTTTCTCTGTCTCTCTTTCTCTGTCCTATCTCTCTCTCTCTCTTTCTCTGTCTCTCTCTGTCCTATCTCTCTTTTTCTCTCTCTCTCTCTCTCTCTCTCTCTCTCTCTGTCTCTCTCTCTGTCCTTCTCTCCCTCTACTCCCCCTCTCTTTTTCTCTCTGAACTTTCCATCTCTTCTCCGCAGGGTTCTGTTCTAGAACACAGACCGTCCAGTGTGCTGCTTAGTGACATTCACATCCGTCAGAACTCCAGCATTCACACACAGCTCATTTCTTACACTGGTCAGAAAGGTCTGCAGGAGATTATCCTCCATCTCCCCCTGTCTCCCACTACACACACACACACACACACACACACACACACACACGTCTCTGCCCTGGAGAAACGCTGGAGGCTTGTCAGTTGGCATGCAGTCTGTAAGCTCAAGGTTCATCAACATTACATTTTTAAATCTGTTTCTTCACTTTTCCTTTATATACTGCATACCACATTATGCAAACACCTTTAGCCATATTCTCTCTCTCCTCCTCTCTCCCCCTCTCCCTCTCCCCCCCTCTCTCTCCCTCTCTCTCTCCCCTGTCTCTCTCTCTCCCTCTCTCTTAAACCTCAGCCGTCTTCTATATTTAAAAACTAAGTTATGAAGTGACTTCAACCTTCAGCATCCATCTGAGAGTTCGGAGACAGCCTCGAGGAAGCACAGCACATCTTATTGAAGATAGACAGACAGACACACACACACACACACACACACACACACACACACACACACACACACACAACGCACCCACCCACACCCACACTCACATCCACACACACACACACACCGACTCCCTCAGATTAGGCTCAGCTAGATACCAAGCGAAGCCCCATGTTGTGGGCCTGCCTGAGGGGGCAGAAAAGTGTTTTTGGTATATCACACACACACACACACACACACACACACACACACACACACACACCTGGCAAGACGCTCATCATTACTGAGGGAGCAGAAGAGCGGTTTTCACTCTCAACATGCTGCCCGATCAGGACAGATGACAGGAGAACTGGGAGCCCATTGATTGGGTCCTTGTGGGTTTACAGTGGTAGACACACACACACACACACACACACACACACATACTGGGGCCTACATGTTTCTGTCCCATTTGTTTTTTCTTCTCAATATATTCAGGATGAGTGTCCTGGTTATCCCCACTCACACACACACACACACAGCTGCATACTGTAACAGTAGCACAGCTCCAGATGCTTGTAAGCCTTAGATGCTTGTAAGCCTTCTGGTGTGGGCGTTTCTATTCAATCTGAGCAAACAACTGAAGACACAGGGGTGTCTGCTACTGTTGATGGAGGATTAGCCCAGAGAATAGAATGAGAAGCTACACACTCTCTCTCTCTCTCTCCCTCTCCCTCCCTCTCTCTCTCTCTCTCCCTCTCCCTCCCTCTCTCTCTGTTAGCATCTGCCTACACACATCGTCAACTGAGAATTAAGAAAACAACTTTTAACAAAAATCAATTAATTCAATTAATTAATTAATTTGAAGAAAACTAATTGTATTCTATGAATAGTGCAACCCATAGGTGGCAAACAGCACAAACATGCAAGGCACTAGGCCCAAATCTCTAAAAACATTGAAAGCTGTGCTTTTTTACAGAAACAACATTATGCAAAATACATGGAATAGCAATACATATAAAAACAGTTTGATTGTATAGGAACTTGCAATTAGCTATGCCATATCAGGAGACTGATTTTACTGGTAACATGGTGGAAAAATCACAGGAAAGGAGGTTTCAGATCAAAATACATGTTTAGACCCTTTGGAGAGATGGTATCTAAAGTATATATATAAAAAGCTTCTCTTCTGAGGAGGAGATTGTTTATATCTCCCCCTCGTCTGGGAATGGAGACCTGTTCAATCCCAATATATCTAAGAGTGGAAAGATTATGTTTCAGTGCATTGACATGACCACCATGTTACCAGTAAAACCATGTCTCCTGATATGGCATAGCTAATTGCAAGTTTGGTGTCTGATTACTAGGCCTATGGTCATGTGATATAGGCCATCTCTTCCAGTTCTTATTTGCCTGATGAAGATCTGTTGAGATCGAAATGTTGCCTTTTTAGATTAAATCAAATATTTCCTGGAGCCCATATACTGTGTGCAGACCATCTCCTTCTCTCCCAAGCCAGTTTACTGGCCTGGCAGAGCTGATGTTACGCCTCAATCCTGAGAGTCACACAGCATGCCATGTCATGTAATGTCATCATGGCACATTCCATCAATTCAATTCAATATTATTCAATAATTCATTTATTCACCATTATCTATAGTTCATGCCTTCATGCATGAGAACGTGTGGGTGTATCTGTGTGTCTGTGTGTGTGTGTGTGTCTGTGTGTGTGTGTGTGTGTGTGTGTGCGTCTTCAGCAAATGATGGCATTTCTATACGGCAGCACATTCTGTCAGGAGCAACACTCATTCACCCCAAATGCTGATTGAAGTGAAATGATGCAGAAAATATAAAATCACAAATGGCTTTCAACAAATGCGGAGTGTGCACGACAATCACCAGATCCTTACGTCACTCCTCCAGGGCTACATAGCACACAGCAGAGGGTTGCTGCTACTAATAACATCCATAACATCTTATGAATTATACTCCATGCTGCTTTACAAATGGGCCTGTTTACCAACTGCATACATAAATATTGGTTATCAAATGGAGGTAAAACCTTTAGAAAATAACAACAACAACAACAAACAATGTAGAGTATTTCTACTGTCTTTCAGCGCTGTCCAAGACCTTCTCTCAGGCATTCTACATGATCTTCATGGAGACAAATAATCCCTTTTCCAGAAACTATCAATTTATTTTATTTAATTGTTTTCTTAGTGATTTTTTTTAAATCATTGCCTGTGTAAGCAATTTGGATTACCTTTGGTTATAAGATAAAAAAAAAATAATTGTTGACATATTTAAAATCACCTTCTACAGTAGGCTACGGTCATTACCAGATAAGATAAGAGACAAATATTGGTTTTACCTCTACATTATTATTTAATTGTTTTCTTAGTTTTTTTTTTATCATTGCCTGTGTAATCAATTTACATTACCTTTGGTTATAGGATAAAAAATAAATTGTTGACATTTAAAATCACCTTCTAGGCTACTGTCATTAACTACCAGATAAAGATAAGAGACAAATATTGGTTTTACCTGACAGTTTTTGTGTCAACAGACTGCTATTTACATGTATAAGTATGCAATAGTCCACTTCAACATATTTAGGTAGATAACTACCATAGAGATGAAAATATCTCCAATATAGCCTCCCCATATAACAGGACCCATTACTGTCGGAAACACTGATTGTTTTTATTTGTTATTAATACTTATTTACAGCCACGTATATGATATAGCCTAGCTATCTAGCAGCATGCAGATGAAATGTTACATGTCAAATGTTACTGTCAACAAGTTACATGTCTTAGGCTACTGTGGCACAAATATATATAAAAAATAACTTACCTCTTTGAATGAGTTTTTCGATTCTGTATGCGCAAAGGTATCGGATGTATATCCAATCATCGCGTTTCAGAGGCACTATAAGGTACGCACTGTTTTTCTGACAAAAAGTAGGGTAAAAAAAAAACAGAACAATTTGTCTTTGCTACTTCGCTAGAGGCATCTCAGTCCAATCACTTTGCAATGTCCATGCCGGCCAGTCATGTAATTTTAATTCCAACCTAACCGTGCCTGTTGCTGCTGTTTACGCTACCAGAGAAATATAATTTGCATGTCTGGACTGAATGACGCTAGGTTTGACACGCGAACATTACCACATAACGACGTATACAGCCTATTTGGAAAGTTTTCTCCGCCTTACCCGGTGTCCACAGAGGGCATTCTTTTGGAATCCGTCGCGTTGAAGATTAACGGCACCACGTCGATGCCAGGGGTCCGGGTAGCTGCGTAGAATATTTTTTTCCTCTGTGAGCGTTTGTGTCTGGTTAATGGTCCATAATACTTGATGAAATTGTTAGATGTCCGCAAAGAAAACATATCGGGCCGGGACTTTACCTAGCTTGCACATTTCTCTCTCGCACACAAACACACATAAACTCTCTGTTTCACCCCCCCCCCCCCCCCCAACCCCTTTCCTTTTTTCTGCGTGGGTATCAGATTGTTGTTTTTACGATATCCTTACTACACCCACTTATATTGTTGTCATGTAGGCCTACTGCTCTTTTTTCTTAAAATACCTTGCCTTCCATGTCAGTCTTTCTCTTTTTCAATAGAATAGATTGTGCCAACATAATGTAGTGATGATTGAGAGTGCTGTGTTCTCTGAGTCATGCAAGCACCTTCTCATCTCTATAGATTTCCGGGGGGGGGGCTGCTATCTCACATTTACAACCAAGACCCTTCCAAAGAAGGTGAGATGTTTGGGGGAGAGCTTGTGAGCTGCATTGTGGACTGTCTTGGGTGTCACCCCTGAAGAAAAGTTGAACTCTCCCTCAAATGTCATTGCATAATTTAGGCTCGGATTACAAGGTGATCTGAGGTAAATAAGAAGAAGGCCTCTTCCTCTCACACATTACGCAGAAGAGCCATACCAGACACTCCTTGTGTGCTTTTGACCTTCTCAGACAAACTTTTTTTGTGTTTGCACCTACTGTACTTATCGATCCTGTTATCCCCATAGCTCTCCTAAGGGTCCATGGACCACCAGCCTTCTGGACCAGACTGAAGGAGAACATCATTCTGGCGATGCCAGCCAACAGGACAACTTTTTTCCTTTTTCTCCAGCATCATATTAGCCTGGGTGCCATTCCGAACATTTGAGGTCGAGAAGTTCGGTCTGGCATTGTTCCATTGTGGTGGAAGTATGCTCGCCCTGTATCGGGAGGACCAATCAAATCAGGCTTTACGATGATGGACAGGTGAGCAACAGCGCCTGGTCTATCACATCATCTGAGCACGCTTTGATTAGGCTTATGTTTGAAACAAAAACGCTGTGGCTAGAAGGATACATGGCTTTTAAGACCCCATATGGAAAATTCATATTATTTAATGAGGTTGTATTACTGAAAATGATTATTTCTGAAAACTTTGGCCAAAGTTGAGATGTGGGTAAACTCATGGTTTCACTTTCATCAAGGGAAAACAGCGCTGTTGCATTGCGACGTGTTCCCTCGTTCGTTTGAAATCTCTGATTGACCACCTGTTCGAGGGATTTGCGACAGCCTTTCCCAGCTGTTTAACATGTTTGTAGCATATCACTGTTCAACAGAATTATTTTTAAAAACGGAGGGGATATAGGAGAAGAAGGATGGTTTGTGTGTTTTCTTCCTACACCTCACGGTAAGCTATTTTGTTGCTCTGATTTGTTAGGTCTATCCAATTGAGTGCAGAGGCATTCCCCCCCTGTATCGGTTGAAACACGCCCCATAATTACGTCCCAATGGAGCAGTATCAGACTCATAGTCTGACTAGAATTGAGTATGACTATGTCAGGCTAGCATCATATAGCCTTGTCCTGCGGATTTTTCTCTTTTTCTCCAGCATCATATAGCCTTTCAGTAATGCTCCCACCAACTTTCCTTCCTCCTCAGCCTTGAGAGCCTCTGAATTGTTGTCAGTTGCACTGGGTCTCTGATCCAGGCAGTGTAATCTTAAAACAAATGTGTTGTCCTTATCTGGACACAGAGATGTCTTGTTTTTTAACACACAGTGTGGTCATTGCTTTGTCCTCCATGTGGAGAGCCTGTGAGAGTGCTGTGCTGCCCACTACATCTCTTCCTCTTTTTTCCTCACTGACTCTGAATGGCCAGGCCACCCTAGTGTTAATAGCCAGACTGCCCCAAATTGACCTGCAACTGAATGAGAAGGTCACAGCCAGAATACCAAACACTGTGGAGTGCAGCGGTGTCTTCTGCCTCTTACTCAGGACTGTTTGCCACTTCGTCACCTGTGAGTCTCTCTTGTATATCCGCCTTTCCTTTTCATTCATTGGATCCGTTTTATGGAACACGGGAGCTATTTGCACTCTTAAAACAAATATGTTGTCCCTATCTGGACACAGAGATGTGTTAAAAAAAAACAATGCATGTTGTGTTGTTTTCAACACATATTGTGTAACAAATAAAAATAGGAATCAACACAAACTGTGTTGCCCCTATCTAGACACAGAGATGTGGTAAAAGCAACGGGTGTGTTGTTTTCAACGCATTTGTTTGTCCAGTGGAAAGCCAGATGTCTTGATTGACAAATGAAATGCCAAACAACACTGCCCGTTCCATCTCTTCTGCAACAGATGATTTACTGCAGTGGCATTGTGGCCATGCTGTTTGTCGCATGGTGAACCCAAGAATGAATCTTACTCTAGTTTCTTTCCTATTTAAAAATAAATAACTTTATGCCAGGTTAGGTTAAAGCATTTATCATAATATGTTGAATCCAGCAGACAAATCTGTCAGGTTGTGGGTCTTGGAATTATTTCTCAGATATATGCCTCAGAAAAGTAGCTTGCATAGGCACATGAGACCACAAGAGACGTCCTGAGGAGAGACAGTATGACATGACAGTGACAGCAGCTGTAGAAATGGCACTAACAGTAGCGCTCTTCAGATAGACACATTGAGTGGGAGAGAAAGGAAGCCGGCAAGAGAGAGACAGGAAGCAGAGAGCTTTGGCTGGATGAATCCGGAGTGAGCGGACTGTAAGCGACAGCGAGTGCGAGAGGGAAATAAAGGAGAGTTTGAGTGCTGCCAACTGACTGCTGCTTTGGCGCTCTCCGCTCCACTCGCCTCGTCTGCAGTATCTGAACTGCGTCTGAACTGCACGGCTCCGGTCCGCCCAGCCACAGCTACAAGTGCACAGGCTAGCGCCGCCGTGCGAGGAATATTAATGTGCGAGGCCCCTCGCTCTGAAGAGGAAGAATGAGAAAGGCTGAAGGCTCTCTTGGATGAGTTCCGAGTCAAAACAACTATTGTACCAAGGATGACAATCGGAGTGAGGCGCTGAATGCTTGCCTTGGTGGCTAAGCAGCACATACGCCTGTTGGTCCGTGGCCAGTATAGCCTATACGAGGAGCTATACTGTATAAGAGAGAGGTGCTCACTGCTTCAAATTCAAATGATGCTGCTGCTCGGTCAGCTGAAATGAATAGAAGCAGTCGTACTGTGAACAGTAAAGAGGTTGTGGAACAATGAGAAGAATGAAGGGTGAAACCAGAGCAGAAATCTATTTTGATTTTTAAATTGACATTCATCAGAGTGATTATTAGCTCAAGGCCTGCTCTTAGAAATAAAGACCTCAGCAAGCCAAGGACCGCCACAGACCTAACCACAGACATTACAGCTCAGATAACTGACCGTTAAATAGACCTGCAGGGCATAAAAAAGAATGAGAAAGACAGAAAGACATCTTTCGAATCGACAGACAGATGGACTGCTCTGAAGACACACACACACATCCCGTTCGTTAATAGACAGACAGACAGACAGACAAGCAGATGGACAGCCTCTTAACACTTTGAATGCCACGCTGTTTTCGGAAGCTTTGGCCCAGAGTGCCAACAATCTAGATCATTGTTGACGATTTCTGTAGAGCCACAGCGTATTCTACGTTAGAGGTATAGACACATACTATGGCTCGTTTGAAAGGTCAGACTTTAAGCTCTCAGTGGGTGCAAACCGTTCATTTCTACATGCCTCTGTTCCTGAGAAATTCCAAGCTAAACAGTGGCTAGTTTTCATCAAAATCCCTGTTTTTTTTTCTAGAAATGGAGATATAGCGTTCAACTTTTTCATTTTCCCCTTCATCACCTGAGAAGTGTTGCCTGTAAAGTTTCCGGGAAGTGACCTAGCGAGAACTGGCGAGACTGCCACCTAGTGATAAACCCACAAAAATAAATGGCCTGGTTTTGACCTGACGTGCATGCGTCACTAATTCGACCCAAAGCAGCAACCATCAAAAGCCGAGTTATGATAAAATGTCCAGATAAAATGTCCAGATGTGCGTTTTCATGAGTTTTCGATGGTCATCTATTTCAGTTCTATTCATCATAGAGTTCCCAAAATCGCACATATAAAAAAAAAGCTAAAAACGCAATATTGCGTTTTTGGCACTCAAAGTGTTACGACAGACAGACAGGGAGATGGACAGTCTCTTAACACAGACATACAGACAGGCAGGCAGATGGACAGCCTCTTAAGACAGACAGGCAGATGGACAGCCTCTTTAAGACAGACAGGCAGATGGACAGCCTCTTAAGACAGACAGACAGAAAGACAAACAGACAGCCAGGCACACTGATTTCCTGTGGGCATACATGTCCTCGTGGACACAAATGGACAGCGCACAAGACCCAGCAGAAGCAGCTGTTTAGGATATAAAAACTCTCTGTTCCTGAGCATCTCTCCATCTCTACAATTAAAAGTTGTAATTGGTGAACAAACTTTCTTTCTGAAATTTCAGAGGTGGATAAACTGTGTTTACTTTACTAACTTTACGCTGGTAGTTAAGGAGTTGGGCTAGCATGTAGTACCCTGAAAAGTTGTGGGTTCAGTGTCCGATAGTGGCCCTTGTAATATTGCTTTGGTTAAAAAGTGTCTGCTAAATGAATAAATCTAAATGGCCATAAGCTATCAACTCAATCATGAGCACAAACATTGTTCCAAAAGGTTGTGTTATATTATGTTGACAACGTAATCAAATCTGGTTAACCATAATGATAGATTGGTAGATGTTTTTTGTTGTTTCTTGTTGCAAAAGCCTGGAAGCTTCGTGTGAACGTTCAGTCACAATTTAACCGACTCTCTTCAGGAAGACATTTGAAAAGACCCTACGGTGGCACAGAAAAGGAGAAGCAAGACGGCGCATCCGAGGAGTTCTCGTGTCTAGTAGTAATTAATGACCACGAGGAGAGCCATGGCTGACACTCATCACAGCCCAAACAATTACCCCTTATCTCTCCAGGTGAGGAGCAGCTGCATTTGCATGGAAGGCAAGCCTGGCCTCTGACAGATTATACAGCACCTAATTATTACAGCGGGTCAGGAGAAGGAGAGGCAGCTGCCAGCAAAGTTCAGGCTGCAAACAGAGTTGAATCAATAATGAAACTGCTCCGTTTCCTTTTCCTCCAGGCCAAACATTTCTCTTATTTGTGGTTTAAATGCAGTGGAAGTCCAGCTGTTGTCTTGTGGATATATATTGTATATGCGTGTGTGTGTGTGTGTGTGTGTGAGTGTGTGTGTTTGTGTGTCCAGGTACTTCATCTGGCTCGTGGCACAAGACCATCTTGTACATGTCCTTCTTCCAAGCACTCCTAATGAGTGAAAGATGGAACAATGTGCAATGCATCATGGGTAGGGGACAGAGGCTTGGCTTGGGAGCTGCTGGTGTGATTCACAGTGATGGCCATTGCGATAACACCGATAAATCAGACAATGGTACAAAGCCAAGGGAAAGGCTTTATAATGACACATATCAAAGAGAGGCTGCATGGGTTTATTTCCTGCACAGATTCTCATAATTTTTGTCCTTACTGAAAACATATCTAAAGATAGGGCCCAGGTTGTCCTTACTGAAAACATATCTAAAGCTAGGGCCCAGGTTGGCATTACTGAAAACATATCTAAAGCTAGGGCCCAGGTTGTCCCTACTGAAAACATATCTAAGGCTAGGGCCCAGGTTGTCCTTATATCTAAAGGGCCCAGGTTGTCCTTACTGAAAACATATCTAAAGCTAGGGCCCAGGTTGGCATTACTGAAAACATATCTAAAGCTAGGGCCCAGGTTGTCCCTACTGAAAACATATCTAAGGCTAGGGCCCAGGTTGTCCTTATATCTAAAGGGCCCAGGTTGTCCTTACTGAAAACATATCTAAAGCTAGGGCCCAGGTTGGCATTACTGAAAACATATCTAAAGCTAGGGCCCAGGTTGTCCCTACTGAAAACATATCTAAGGCTAGGGTCCAGGTTGTCCTTATATCTAAAGGGCCCAGGTTGTCCCTACTGAAAGCATATCTAAATCTTTATGGGCCTAGGTTGTCCTTATATCTAAAGGGCCCAGGTTGTCCCTACTGGAAACATATCTAAAGGGCCCAGATTGTCCCTACTGAAAGCATATCTAAAGGGCCCATGTTGTCCCTACTGAAAGCATATCTAAAGGGCCCATGTTGTCCCTACTGAAAGCATATCTAGGGCGCATGTTGTCCCTGAAACATATCTAAAGGTTGTCAGCTGCTGGAGTTTCCCAGTTGATTACTGGGCCCGGCTCGCAGGGACCACACTGGGTATCATTAGGTGCAAAGTCAGCAACGTGTATCTCCCCAATAACACGAACAACAACAGCAAACTTGTAAACAAACTAGCTAACCTACAGCAATGTTTGGATAGATAATGAATGGTTGTGTAGCTTTGTTAGGACAGCAATAACCATGACTGTATAAGATCTTAATATTCTAGTACTTAATATTCTAGTACTTAATACTTCTAAGGCTGTAATACTTATGATCTGTTGTTACTACCTCCAGCATGCAATATGGTTTCATTTCATATTAACCCACTAGCCCATGTTTTGGCACAGAGGGTCTGTGATGTCTTGATATTTGAATATCTGATAGCATCTTAGAATGGTTATTTGGCTATTTGCGGGGGTGGATGGAAATGAAAAATGTATACAGAAAGTTGGAAAACCCCTACTATCACATATCAAGAGCAACTGTGGTGAGACCACAGAGTAATGTGAAGTAACCTATAATTTCTCATATCTTCTCTTGACTATGTGCATATCTATAATAACTGTGTCTATAATGTGTGTATCACGTTTTGAAACTGTAGAAATTATTTGTAACTGTAAAAATGATCTGTACAAGTAATTGTCAATATTACAAATATGCCCTACACTTACAAATCGTAAGATAGGTTTTACAGCTACAAATCATCCTACAGTTGAAAATATTTTACCATTACAAATATATTCTACAATTACAAATCAATATTCTGCGCACAGAAAGCTGTGCTTTTGTAAACTATGCTTACAGTGATGCGTAGGTAACCGCCCCCATATGCTTACAGTGATCCGTAGGTAACTGCCCCCATATGCTTAC
Organism: Alosa sapidissima; assembly: GCF_018492685.1. Classification (NCBI taxonomy): domain Eukaryota; kingdom Metazoa; phylum Chordata; class Actinopteri; order Clupeiformes; family Clupeidae; genus Alosa; species Alosa sapidissima. The sequence continues at coordinate 26,580,855 of NC_055969.1, forward strand.
AGTGATCCATGTAACTGCCCCCATATGCTTAGTGATCCATGTACTGTAACTGCCCCCATATGCTTACAGTGATCCATGTACTGTAACTGCCCCCATATGCTTACAGTGATCCGTAGGTAACTGCCCCCATATGCTTACAGTGATCCATGTACAGGAAACTGCCCCCATATGCTTACAGTGATCCATGTAACTGCCCCCATATGCTTACAGTGATCCATGTGTAGGTAACTGCCCCCATATGCTTACAGTGATCCGTAGGTAACTGCCCCCATATGCTTACAGTGATCCATGTACAGGAAACTGCCCCCATATGCTTACAGTGATCCATGTAACTGCCCCCATATGCTTACAGTGATCCATGTGTAGGTAACTGCCCCATATGCTTACAGTGATCCATGTACAGGAAACTGCCCCGTTGGGTACAGCGATATCATATCTCGTACTGTCTCATCCTTTTGGTCCAGACTGAAGACAGCACCTGCTCTGTGTGAGGTCAGTTTTTTACTGTGATGATATCCTGTCCACTGTCCACTGATCACTATCATTGATATGGCAGGAAGGTCCAGACTAAAGACAGCCCTGCTCTGGGTGACGTCAGTCTTTTATTGTGACGCTTTGGCAATCCAGTATGTCCTGGGCTGGCCATGAGCTGTCTCTAACACCTGACCTGTTTAGCAAAGCTGTCGCTAAGCCTGACCAACAGCTGCTGAAGGGCAGAAATCAAACTGGTCTTTGCACACATATAAACACACACACACATTTAAATTCTTTATTTGGATTAGAAGATAAGCATATATCATGGCATAATCCAAATGTGATAGAAAGGTGTACAACAGCAGCCAATATAGTCCATAGTCCATTATGCACATTAGGGGTAAAGGTGGCACCTGCGCCTCCATATGTAGAGGCTACTAATTACTGCTGATACAGAGCAATATCTTGTCAGTTTCTTGGCCTTGTTCTTATGTAGTCCGCAGATCTGCAGGCCTCTTACACACATCTTGTGCACATGGCCTAAACTACCAAAAATGAGGGCAATGATTTTACAGAAGTAGCCAGAGTTATTGAAAACATTGTACCATGGTTGATATTTTAACAGTTTTGAAGCATAGCAGGTGTCCATGTAAGCATCGAAAGAGCAACCAATTTCTATTTTTGTAACGGCTTTGGTGTGTTCATTAATTACAACTATGTCAGGTGTATTTGGTAAGTTGTTTATGGCAGTTTCCAATGTAGCGCACTGTTCGTGTGGGGGGAGAACCAGTCTGTCTTGATCTTTTCGTTGTGATGAATTGCAGTAAAGGTGGCATTGTCGCGGAGCTCCTTCACTGACAGTGCAACGATACGGTCGTGGCGCGCGATGTATGCAGCGCAGCCATTAAGGATGTGCGTGATCGTCTCCCTTTGCCGGGTGTGATGTTGCAGACAAAACGGCTCATGTGCAGATGGAAACCATGTTGCTAAGTTGGACTTTGTTGGTAGTACCTGAAGACGAGCTTTTATTGTAAATCTGTGGATGTTATCTTGTAGGGCTGTGTTTTTCAGAACTGTGTGTGATACGTTATGGTCGGCACAGGGCAGGCAGGCCAGTTGTCCTTGTAGGCGTAGGCCTGTCCAGTACTGTACGAGTGGAAGTGATTGATTATTGCCCTTCTGGTGTTTTGCGCGTCGAGAAGTTGAATGTTGTCGCCAGTTGTGATGGTTGCCTCTGCCGTGATGGTTGGATCCGTGATGATGTTATTGTTGATTTCCACTGACTGTCCTAATGTGTCCCTCCAGCGCAGTTGGACATTTGCGCGGTTGCATAGGTCATTCAGGTCCAGCCAGTCCGAGCGCACGCCGAAGCCTGGTGTGTTGGTGTCCAATTTTCCATTGGCCCCGAGGAAGCTGGCGTCATCTGATGTAGATAGAGGGACCTTGCGTTTCCTCAGATGTAGCAGAAGTGAGGCTCGGGCAAGCTCACGCACGGCTGCGTCATCATTGTTTAGCATCCTTAACAGGTTGCTTATTCTGGCGGCAACATACACCCACTCTATGTGAGGGACACCCAGCACACACCCACACACACATGCACGCTCACACACACACATACACACACAATACAGGCACACCTACAGCATATAACACTAACTACACTCCATTTTTGAATGTGACTTTTGAGTAAGACATTTATTTAGCTGGAAGTGGGTGTATAAACCACCATATTGCATAGAGTAAAATGGATTAATTGATTATGTGTTTTCATTTTCTGTAAAGGTTGCAGACAACTCGCATCTTACTTATCACACAAGCATTCATATGCATTGACATTTGGGTCTATGCCCAGCAGAAATGAAATGGTATTTCCAGGAAGCCCTAGATGCTGTGCTGTGGGAACAAGTCCAGTCTGAAGCAATCACAGTAATACCTGCCGCCCTGGTCCACAGTGCTCAGACTGCTCTATCAGCTTTACATTATGCCTGTGGAGGAAGAACACTAGCCTGGAAACCAGACTCTCTGACTTCGCAGAGTACTGTAGGGAAAAGAAATCGAGCGGAAGTACGTAGGCAGGCCGAGGCCAGGCTAGAAGAACACACATACACACACACACATGCACATACAGTACATACATATACATAAGTATAAGGATAAGTATATATACTCTTGATCCCGTGAGGGAAATTTGAAACACACACAGCACACAGTGTACACACAGTGAGGTGAAGCACACACTAATCCCGGCGCAGTGAGCTGCCTGCATCAACAGCGGTGCTCGGGGAGCAGTGAGGGGTTAGGTGCCTTGCTCAAGGGCACTTGTGCCTTTCTCAAGGGTGGGGCAGCTGTGGCCTACTGGTTAGCGCTTCGGACTTGTAACCGGAGGGTTGCCGGTTCGAACCCCGACTAGTAGGCCATGGCTGAAGTGCCCTTGAGCAAGGCCTCACTGCTCCCTGAGCGCCGCTGTTGTTGCAGACAGCTCACTGCGCCAGGATTAGTGTGTGCTTCACCTCACTGTGTGTGTAGTGTGCAGTGTGTTTCACTAATTCACGGATTGGGATAAATGCAGAGACCAAATTTCCCTCAGGGGATCAAAAGAGTATATATATTTATACTCGCATCTTACTTATCACACAAGCATTCATATGCATTGACATTTGGGTCTATGCCCAGCAGAAATGAAATGGTACTTCAGCCTACTGGTCGGGGTTCGAACCGGCAACCCTCCGGTTACAGGTCCGAAGTGTATAGGCCACGGCTGCCCAATATACACACACACATGTATTCCACAAGGTCAGACACGAGAGTTAAGAATTGTATATTTTAAGACTGGATAAAAATACAGATAAGGAGAGCATATGACAGGAATTGAATCAGGCTTTGGACACAGGGTCTTTGTTGTGGGAGAGTGAAGCTGAGCTGCTTTTCCATCATTTCAGAACTGGAGAGGACAGCATGCCAGCGACACAGCGAGGTCACTCAATAATTCCCATTTTCAGTAGCCAGAACTTGGGCTGTGGATCTGTGAATTTAAAGACATACAATATGCCTCAAACACAAACACATGCACACGTACACACACACACAAACACACAGACGCACACACATCACACACATGCACATGTACAGTACTCACACACACTGTGAATTTAAAGACATACAATATGCCTCAAACACACACACATGCACAGGTACACACACACTCACACACAGACACACACACGTGAGCTTGGTAGTGTGTTCATATTGTTTCCACACATATCCCAATTCTCTCCTAGTATTAAAGAAATCATTGAAAATGGTAAACGTTGTAATGATAGCACTGAGAGGAAGCATCATAGCAAACCTACTACTATACAGGCTATGCTGCTGCACACTGTTTGTTGTGCGTTGCCTGATTTGAGGTCAAATTGCCACACCACCGATTCCAGCTTATGATGGCAGCCATGGTGACATGATCATTACAGTAACGATAGTTTTTATGTCAGCAGCAATAACCATCATATCGAGCAGAATAATCTTCAACTAAATGTCACATGTCCCATATTTAATTCTCTCTCTCTCTCTCTCTCTCTCTCTCTAACACTCACACACACACACACACACACACACAGTGTGCAGCGCTATTAGTTTTCATATGCATGTATTGCCTGTGTGCCAGTTGGTACTATTCAGTGGTGCATGAGATAGAATCAGCTATAATGGTAAGTCTTGGCTGTTGACTGCTGTCTTTGTAATCCAAATGGGATCAAGTGTTTGGCTAATAGATAATGAGCGCTCTCTCTCTCTCTCTCTGACTGTGGATTTGGAATAGGCCTATGTTTCAAGAGCGCAAGCGTTTCATCAAATTAAATTGTTTTGAATTTGTACTACAGTTTAATGTCACCACAATGAAATGAGGCTTCAAGAAGGTATAGTGATGGACGATAATTAGGCCTAGGCCTAATGGTGGCAATGTAGCCTACAAGTTGTTGAACTTGAGACAATGGACTTTTAATTGTTATCTGTCAACATAAACTTTTAAGGAACTTTGTAATTACAGCGATTGCGTCAAAATGTGCATAATTAAATCAGACACGTTGTTAGTGTTGGATCGTGGAAGTGTTTGTGGCATTGCTTTGAGGTCATTCCCTCAACAACATGGCTCCCGAACCACTCCTCATCTACCTGCGCGCGCAGCCAACCAGGACAACAGTCAGGAAGCAAAACAGTAATGGAGCATAACTGATAACTGAGGGGAAAAAGTTATTTTCTCACATTCTGTATTGCGTCAGTTTACATGACTGGATCAGTTAAAAGGGGAGTTTTTGAATGCGTCTAACATTTAATACTCGTTGCCATATACGTATCTTAGCTTATTTAGGCTACACTTAGCCTAAGTGAATTTACAGGTAAGTCTGATTTACTAACTGCAAAACAATATCACTGGCTTGACAGTTTAGCCAACTTGCAGTACAAAGCAATGCACACTTGGAAATACGTGGCATGCTATTTCAGTGTTTGTCTGTGAATATCTGGTTGTAAAGAGCGCTAGCTAGAGATGCGTGTTCTTGCAGATCCAAAGAGGTTGAGATTATTAGCTTAGTTAGATAGCTGCTTAACCCCCCTGTTGTTGCTGATACAGCTATTTCGCTAGTTCATTGAGCTTGAGCTAATTTAGCATGTTGACCTAAACCTTTCAGCGCTTTTCATGCTACTGGTGTGTTTCAGCTGCGTACGCACAGGTAGCTCATTACTGCTTAATGTAATGAAATTATTATGGCACGAATGAATGGCGCCTTGTTTTTGCATGGGTGCCAGTCAGTCCACAGTCTCTCTCTCTCTCTCTCTCTCTCTCTAAAGACTGGTTATGATGCCTACCAGGAATGTATCTGGAGGTGGAGGAATGCCAAACAACAAAGTGAAATATTCGCGTTTGGCTGACAGCGATGAGGGCTACATTGATCTTCAGGTGAGTTTGTCAAGTCCTGTGGGTAAAACAAGTATAAGGACTTAGCCCTACCTAATATATGTAATATGCAGAAGTCACTGCATAAGTTTTAGTAATACACATTTAATACACATTTTAGCTATGGCTATGTGTGAGTTATTGTTGTCATTAGTATTCCTAGTGATGTGATGTGTGTGTGTGTGTGTTGTAAGTAGGATAGTTTTACCAAAGACAAATTCAACAGCAGCAGCTGGTACCATAGCCTTTAACGCTCCAAGACTTTGACAGTCCTAAACTCCTAACCTCTACATGCTATAGCAACTTCCAGTGTCTGCTTCTTCTTTCACTAGTTCAAGAGAGGACCACCCAAAGTTCCTTATAAAGCGATTGCCCTGGCGACCTTCCTGTTCCTCATTGGGTCGTTATTAATAATCATCGGCGGGCTGCTTCTCTCTGGCTATATACACGTGTCGGTGAGTAAACAAATAGAGCATTCACCCCACAGCCTGGCAACACACCGAAGGACAGAACCTTCACATCATAGAACAGAACAGTAACACACTCTGAAACTCACTGCAGGGCAGAGCAGAGCAACATACCACAGGACAGAGCCCCTCACACCATAGAACTGAGCCTTCACAGTTCACACCATAGAACTGAGCCTTCTAGAACAGAAACCTCACACCATAGAACAGAGCTGTCACACCATAGAACAGAGCCTTCACACTATAGAACACAACCTTCACGCCGTAGAACAGAACCTTCACACCATAGAACAGAACCTTCACACCGTAGAACAGAACCTTCATATAGAGCAGAGCCTTCACACCATAGAACAGAACTGTTACACCATAGAACAGAACCTTCACACCATAGAACAGAGCCTTCATATAGAATAGAACCGTAGCACTATAGAACAGAACCTCCAGACCATAGAACAGACTCTTTATACCACAGGTCAGAACCTCCACATGACAGAACAGATCAACACACCACAGAGCCATCACACAGAGCCGGATCTGAGCCATATGGGTTCCAGATTTAAGCTCTTCTGTTCTCTTACATGTGTGAGCGTAATCAGAGTGTGCCCACAGCATATACAGCATACCACATCATAAACAGAGCTGCATGACATACCTGTAGACCCATTACATTGCTAGTGTTAGAGAAGATGCTAGTGTTGCTAACATGTTTACAAAGTGTCTCCATAGTGTGGTTTGTGTGTGTGTGTGTGTGTGTATGTATTCTGCAGTGCAATCTACTGTCCTCTCATCATTATTAAAATGTGTAAGTTTGTTATGATGATGTGTTATTATTACACTTTTGTGCCTGAATCTCTTGTGTTCTCTTGTGCCCCTGTCCCCACCTGCTGCGGCTGTCCCAGGACCCCAACAGAACAATCCCTGTGCTGATCATCGGAGTGCTGGTCTTCCTCCCTGGGTTCTACCACCTGCGAATTGCCTACTACGCGTCCAAAGGCTACAGAGGCTACTCGTATGACGACATCCCAGATTTTGATGACTGAGCCGGGCCTTCTGTGGTCAACCCCAACACCCCCCCCTCCCCTGAGCACCAGAGTTACTGGAGGTTTGGGGGTGAGGGGTTCAGGTCTTTGACCCCTCCAAACACGCGCACACACACACGCACACACACACACACACACACACACACACACACACACACATCCTCGGGCCGCAGCTGCCCCCAGGACCTTGCATGGGTCGCTTCTCTGTATGTTGTTTACCGCACGTTTCTTCTGACGGAGGAAACGGAAACACCAAGTGGCTTAATTGCACTGCACATGCATATGCTGTATTTTTTGGAGTTGGAAGTGACTGTGTTATACATGCCAGAAATGGAGTATTTATTATAAGCTGCGTATACATAGGACATACAAAAGCCTTTCTGTGTTAATATGTTCTGCTGTCCTCTCTCCAAAGATGCTAGTTGTAGAGGAAAAGGGCTCTTCATAATCAAGGATCATTTTCAATATTATAGCATGTTTTTTTTTTTTTTTCAAAAATCCTGCAGTGTCTAGTATTATGGCTTGACCTACAAATGTATTTATAATTGTCATTGAATAAATATTTTAATGGTGAGTGCAGGTTTTTCACTTGTGTGTTACTGAAACATATGTTCAGACCATAGTTGTCTTTCACTGAAGTTGCATTTCAGTTTTGCTCACATAGTATATAATTAATACTCTTTGCAAAATCCTCTCAGTGAACTATTACAAAGTGACAGAAGAAAGGTTGGCAATGAATGATAGTGTTGTTGCTGTCTGTCAGAGCACTATGTATAGATATACGGCTCTGCTGTCTGTAACACAAGTGCGCCCTCGTGTGGGATAATGGGGAGTTGTTTCAGTTCTCTCGTGTAGAATGAATGGGGGACTGCTAGCTATTTATTTTAAAATAAATGTGAAGCTATAATCCATTATCATTATACCCGATAGAAAGGTACAATCTGTAAACTAAACACCGGTACTCACTAGAGCGCAAGGATTACACACAGACATACCTGGCTCAGTGTAACATCAGTTGTTGGCCAATAGCATTATTGTTTTACTTTTACATCATGGGACTTACTGACCCGAAAAATTCCACTCGACCGGAGTGTGATATGAGACCTTAATCTCGAGATTATCTGATATTATTATCATTAATTTAGTTGATAGTTTGCCATGGACTCTTAATCCCACGGATACTTTAAACAGGATCGGCGGATAAACAGAGGCAAAATCCAGGGTAAAGTACAGAGGGCGCGCTGGGCACCTGTAATAAAGAATCCAAAGGATTCCAAAACAACGCATCGCCGCAAACATATTCCAACAATCCGGATGGCACGTGACTCAGGTAATGTTCTAATGACTCAATTTTCATTGATCTAATTTTCCATATAATCAGGTAAATCGGTCTGCCTGTATCGGTTAACCCTCTTCCTATCAGGATTATGATCATGTTTTGTTTGGTTATATTAGGCTGTATTAAAATATGTTTTTCGGAAAGACTTCAATTATATTTGAAAATGTTTTCATAGACAGCAAATGAACCTACCAAAAACACGCAGTTAAAACGATTGAACAAGCCATACTTAAATAGATGATTAGCCTGTGTATCATAACATAATGCAAAACTTTGTAACTTGAGGCTGCATCAAGAGTCGTCCGCGAGCGCGCGACACACACACGCACACGCACACACACACGCACACACACACACACACACACACACACACACGAGTGGGGGTAGGAGGAAGCAACAGAAGGTTTGTATGTGAGCTCCGGTCAAATGAGTGAGTCCGGTCCTAGAGAAGTGAAGTGAGAAGCTCGTAGCGAAAACTAAGGGCTGCGGACTGGGGCTTCTTTCAAGCATTACAAGTCACCTTCACTAGTTTTGGAATACACATTACAGCAATGCTTGACATGTCAAGAGACTATTTGGATTTTCCTGTCTTCTATAGGCTCCGACCGGAGTGAGACTTTCGTGGATGTAATTTCTTATTGGAAACTTTGGAAACATTTCCGCTTGGATCTTGGATCAATCAATAAAGTCCAGAATCGACACCACGACGTAAAGAGAAGAAACTGACCCGGCCGATTTACAGGCGGTATGTTTGATAAATAAACATCTATTTGTCTGTTGTAATTGTTGTTGAGTTGAGTCAACATATTATCGATTGCATTCTAATTATTGAAAACGATTTTGTGAGGCTAAGCACCTGCTACATTTTCAGTCCAATAAGTTGATGTCCGTCTCTCCGACCGGAGCGGCTATTTGAACGGGACAAAAATAACGAATTTACTGGAAACTTTGCATAGCCTAGTGCTGATTTTAGTTTGTTTTGTAGTACGAGAGAAGGTGGAGAGAATGACTGCGTAGGCATAGTTAATTGTATTATGGTCGTTTACCCCCCAAGACCTGACAAAGTAAACAAAGTAGTGGTTTGGATATAGGTTCGCCGGCGCGATGGCAACGCATGTTGGTGTTAATGTTGCATGATGTTTCTTCTGAACCCATCTCTACAATCTGGACGTGACTGACTAAAGCAAAACGGGTTGAACAAACACAAATGGACTGCTTATTTCCCGTGTTACTTTAACCTCGCCTGTGGGGCGGCCTGAGTATACATGGTGTAGGGGCAGTGTTTGCTTAGCCTGTTGGTTCACTGCCCCCGGGGTCACTGCCTTGTCTCACCAAGCGAAGCAGCCTCTGTGACCCACTGGCGGAAAGGGCACGTGGTCCTCACCGTTTGGCGTTTTCCAACATACAGATGCAGCTTTTGGCTTCTTTTCATTTCCGTTCAAGAAAACTACACAGTGGACATTTATGTCTGAATTGAATTTTATATTGCGTTTATATTGATATTTAATTGAGTTGTGTATTAGGCTATGTTTATTTTGACTACTTGATTGAACTGTGTGTGTGTGTGTGTGTGTGAAGAGTTAATAGTAGTAGGTGTATGTAATGTGAAAGTGTTGCCATGGAGGGTCAGTAATACTGCTAGCTCAGGGCACTGGGGGGGTCTGTGGTGTTGGTTCTGTGGCTTCTCCAGGTCCTGTCTTTTACAAACCCTCTCTGATAAGCCCTGTTCAGATTAGGCCAGAGTGCGGCACTGTCCAAAAGCTGCTTAAAGGCTACTCATGGGTCCTGCCGGCAGCTTTTAGGGGGATCGGGCTCGACTTCTCCACTCTCCTGCCTAAAATTCCGTACCCTGGACAGGTTCCATTCCCTGCTAATCGTAATGCACAAAATCTCTTGATGTTTTTTTTTTCAACTGTGAACTGCTCACTTATCAATGGCATCCCAATAGCACCATTAGAGCATGAGGAGATACTGTACAGGACTTGTTTGTCTACTCTGGTTCCTGTGCAAGGTTAGAGGCCCATGATAAATTTAGGTGTGTGTGTGTGTGTGTGTGTGTGTGTGTGTACATGGATTGGGTTGGGTACTTAGGAGGGTCTGCTTCCATTTCCTCTTTCCATTGCACCAAGCAGGATGATCCCTGATTAACAAAAGAGAAACATCATCCATACCCGACATCCACACATGGATAAACACACACACACACACACACACATGCACACACATTCACAGACACACTCGCGCACACACACTTACAGACACACACGTACACACACATACACACACACTCTCTCTCTCTACATCTCACTGTAGCTATGTACTGTATTTGTTAGTTAAGTTTGACTCCCTCTGAAGCTGAGTGTGTGAGCTCAGTGCATGAGCAGTGCCATATTGCTCCTGATGACGGGAGCCCTGACTCCTGATGAACCTGTCTGGGCCTGCTGGGGCCTCACCTGGCTGGCGGTGGCTTCATTAGGCCCCTAATTAGAGAGCACTTCCTCTCCCATCCTTGTCGTCATTACTGGACTCTAATTATTCTACAGGTCCCATCCATGTTGTTATTACTGAACTCTAATTATTCTACAGGTCACTTCCATGTCATCATTATTGTTCATTACTTGCTCAGCACCATGCTATTATCCCGTATACCGGACCTCTTCCTATCTGATCTAGCCCACAGCCTGGGAGCGCAGTTTAAAGTTGAGTCTACTCTACACACCTCTTATTCCAAACACCTCTGGTCAGCACTGGTGCTCAATTGCTCTTCACAGGCCTTTAGCTGTCCATTCTGTGTGTATGCACTGAAATAATAAACTCTATACTCCACAAAATCTCTCCACACACAGTCCTGGCACTGCAAATGGGAAACAGGGTGGCTTGAAATGAGGCTGACATTATCTCAAACCTTTGCCAGAATCACCTTCCTACCCCACGCAGCATGGCGCTGTACTTAACCAGCAGAACTATCTGCCCTATTGCTATAGGAACTCTCTTACCCAGCAGAATTATAGCCATGGGAACTTTACTTACTCAGCAGAACTACCTGCCCTGTAGCTAGGAACTCTCTTAGCAAGCAGAACTACTAGCCCTATAGCTATAGGAACTCTCTTAGCAAGCAGAACTACATGTACCTGCCCTGTAGCTATATGAACTCTCTTACCCAGCAGAATTATAGCCATAGGAATTCTCTTAGCAAGCAGAACTACTAGCCCTATAGCTATATGAACCCTCTTACCCAGCAGAACTACCAGCCCTATTGCCATAGGAACCATCTTACTCAGCAGAATTATAGCCATGGGAACTTTACTTACCCAACATAACTACCTGCCCTATGGGCAAAGGATCTCTACTTACACAGGAAATTTGCTTGCCCTAAATCATGGGAACTCAACTTAGCAACACTACCTACTCTAAATCATGGGAACTCAACTTATGGGAACTCAACTTAGCAACACTACCTACTCTAAATCATGGGAACTCAACTTATGGGAACTCAACTTAGCAACACTACCTACTCTAAATCATGGGAACTCAACTTATGGGAACTCAACTTAGCAACACTACCTACTCTAAATCATGGGAACTTTAATTACCCAGCAGAACTACCTGCCCCAAAGCGTGGGAGTTGTACTTACTTACCCAAGAGCAGGGGCGTAACGTTCCCGCCCCTCGTCCCAGCACAATGAGAGGGGATGGGACCAGTTTCAGGAAACACACATCTGCAGACAGCTCTGGTGTGTGTGCGCGCGTGTGTATGTGTGTTTGTGCGTGCGTGCGTGCGTGTGTGTGTGTGTATGTGTGTGTGGTTTGTGTGTGTGTTTGTGCGTGTGTGTGCGTGTGTGTGTGTGCGTGTGTGTGTGCGCATGCATCTGTGTGTGCGTATGCGTCTGTGTGTGCGTGTGTGCGCATGCGTCTGTGTGTGTGTATGCGTCTGTGTGTGCGTGTGTGCGCATGCGTGTGTGTGTCTGTGTCTCTATTAGAATGTGTGAATGTATGTGAATGTATCTGTGATTGTGTGTGCGTGCGTGTTAGAATGTGTGTGTGTGTGTGTGTGTGTGTATATAGGTACAGACATTACAGCCTGGGTATATAGGTACAGACATTACAGCCTGGGTATATAGGTTAGCGTCTGCACTGTGTGTGTGTGTGTGTGTGTGTGTACTGTAGGTATGCTTGTGTGTGTGTGTGTGTGTATCCATGCTGTATTACAGCCTGGGTATATAGGTTAGCATCTGCACTGTGTGTGTGTGTGTGTGTGTGTGTACTGTAGGTATGCTTGTGTGTGTGTGTGTATCCATGCTGTATTACAGCCTGGGTATATAGGTTAGCATCTGCACTGTGTGTGTGTGTGTATGTGTGTGTGTGTATTCATGCTGTATTACAGCCATATAGGTTAGCGCCTGCTGCCCGTCCGATTCCTGCGTCCATTTCTGTGATTAACAGACTCATCCTCTCATCAGCTCTGAGGATGATGACAGCCTCTCCGCCACCCTGCACAGATAATGCAGGAACAGACCTCACCCTCGCCTGGCCCATATCTGAGCCTCGCCTGGCCCGCATCTGGGCCGTGTTTGGTTTGGATTTGCTCCAGGGTGCGCTCATGTGTTGGCAGGACTCAGGGGAGCTCATGGGTGCCATGTGTGCAATCTGCCTGGTCATTATTTGCTTGCTTAAGATGTGCCACCTGAGTTTGATTACTCAGAAGTGTGTGTGTGTGTGCGCACTTGTGTGTGTGCGCGGGTGTGCACATGTGTATTTGTGTGTGTGTGTGTTTGTGTATGTGAACACACATGCATATGTGTGTGAGTGTGTGTATGTTTGTGTTTGTACGTGTGTGTTGTTCAGTTTGAGGACTCCACTGTGGAGTGTTGAATTTACCTTCAACCTTCAGCCTTAGTTTTGTGTGTGTGTATGAGCATGTGTGTGTGAGCGTGTGTATGTGTGTGTGAGCGTGAGCGCGCGTGTGTGTTTGTGTGTGTGTGTGTGTGTGGCCGTGTTAAAGGCGTGTTGTGTTTGTTCAGGTGGAGATGGGTCATCGTTGTGCTGTGCTGTGTGGTGTTGCGTTAGATTGAGAGCACCAGGGGAAAAAGCTTGTGAGGAGGTTACTATGGAGAGAGCACTCTAGTCTGTTTGTGGAGAGAGAGAGTGTGTGTGTGTGATGCTACTTTGTGTATTCTCTCTCTCTCTCTCATTTCATCTCTCTTTCTCACTTGTTCTCTCTCTTTTAAATCTCTCTTCTTTACCGTCAGTGTCTATCACTCTGCATCTCCTCCTCCTTCTCTTTATCTCTTCATCTCTCTCTTCTTTTCATCTCTCCATCCCTCTCTTCTCCGGCCTTTTTACTGTGTTTTATGGTTTTATTGTTTGAGTAGTTTACGGTTTTATGACCCTGTGTAAAGGGTAGCGCCCTTTATTATTAGTTACACTGGGCATGCTCATAAAGCCATTACCTCATCGCTGGGCCTCGGTTTCCCTGCCTCAGCTCCAATCTCCCCTAGACTCACACCAAACGCCTAGAGCTCCTGAACATCTCCCCTAAACTCACACCCAAATCCCTAGAGCTCCTGAACATCTCCCCTAAACTCACACCAAACGCCTAGAGCTCCTGAACATCTCCCCTAAATTCACTCCCAAACGCCTAGAGCTCCTGAACATCTCCCCTAAACTCACACCAAACGCCTAGAGCTCCTGAACATCTCCCCTAAACTCACACCAAACGCCTAGAGCTCCTGAACATCTCCCCTAAACTCACACCAAAACGCCTACAAATCCAGACCATCTCCCCAAAATTCCCGTTTGGCGCTGTTTAACACTAAGCTGTTTAGGAGAGACTGGCCCTTATTGTAATTGACATGTAATTCGTTTTGGATAAATGTTTCAGTCAGATGAATAAGTGTAAGTTTAAGATAAATGTGTCAGCCAGATGAATAAGTGTAAGTTTAAGATAAATGTGTCAGCCAGATGAATAAGTGTACATTTAAGATAAATGTCTCAGCCAGATGAATAATTGTAAGTTTAAGCATCCAAATACCTAGAGGGGCTGAGTCTAGGTCCTACCAGACCTTCACCCCAGACACTGTCCGAGAGGTGTTGTGTGTTCCTCTTCTAACTAATATAGACAGAGTAACACACACACACACAACACACACACACCAGAATACTATTAATTATGTGCTGCTGATCTCTGGTGATAAACAAAAATGAGAAGAAATTGTTGCACACTCTGGCTGGAATGGTATTTCATTTAATAATGTCTCGGTCACGATGCCTTCTTCAGATCCAATTTTGATCTCCTAACTAGACCATTTCCCCCAATACCAGACCCAGACATGCTGAGTCGTCCTCATACCAGACCATCTTCTCTAAACACACACCCAAAAGCCCAGCAGGGCTGAGTTGCTCTCGCACCAGACCATCCCCCCAGACACACACTCTCCAAGAGGTGCAGCTCAGACACACACTGCCCAAGAGATGCACCACAGACACACACTCTCCAAGAGGTGCACCACAGACTGAGGTATTGTGTTCATCTGCCCCAAAACACACACCCAGAAGTGTTTAGATGTCCTCCTACCAGACCATCTCCCCCAAACAATCGGAGGGATTGAGTTATTCTCCCACTAGACCATCTCTCACAAACACAAACCCAGAGGTGTTGAATTGTCCTCCTACTAAACCAAATCCCTCAAACACTCATCCAAACACCCAGAGGTGTTGAATTGAGTTTTTCTCCTACTACATCATCTCTTGTAAACACAAACCCAGAAGTGCTGAAACGTCCTCCTACCAAACACACACCCGAATACCCAGAGGTGCTGAGTCATCCTAGCAGACCATCTCCCCAGAGGTGCTCTGTTCCTCTCCAGCCACTACTCATTATGTCCCCTGCCACAGCTCCAAATCTTCCCCAAACACACTAAACCCCCAGGAGATGTGTGTTCTTCTCCTCCAAGACCATCTCCCCCAAACACTAACATCACAATGCTGTGTTCTCCTAGAGTCCATCTCCCCAAACACTAACGTCACAATGTTGTGTTCTCCTAGAGTCCATCTCCCCAAACACTAACGGCACAATGTTGTGTTCTCGTAGAATCCATCTCCCCAAACACTAACGGCACAATGCTGTGTTCTCCTCCGACACCATCTCCCCCAAACACTAACGTCACAATGATGTGTTCCCCTTCAAGACATCTCCCCCAAACACTAACGGCACAATGCTGTGTTCTTCGCCTAGGCTTTTATCTCCATATCTCTATCCACCACCCCCCTCCTTTTTCTGTGGCTCAGACAATAGATCAACTGCTAGAGCAAGGGGCTAATGATATTAAGATCATGGGTTCGCTTCCCAATCAGCACTAATAGGCTACTAATGTAAACTGATATCCATACTGGGTCAGGTTTCATAAAAGTGTCTGCTAAGTTATTTAATGAATCTAAATGTACTTCAGAGACACACGGTCACCTTCCTACCATCACATAGTGTGCCTTCTCTTGACAGGGCATCACCGGACATATTAATTAGGCTAAGTACAAAGACTGCCTTTAGAACAAACAAGGAAGCTGCTGTTGTTTACGAGAATGTCACCGAAGACTTTGGACCTGAAAGCGCTCATCTCATAAATCTGACAGACGAGATGTCTGGCCTTATTTATCTTGTTTGTGTTGGGACATGACATGATTTCGTACGACGATGTTCCTCAGATTTCAGAGTTAGCTCAAACTTGTGTCTAGTGTTCAAGTATACAAGTGAGCATTGTATGTGTGTGTGTGTGTGTGTGTGTGTGTGTGTGTGTGTGTGTGTGTGTGTGTGTGTGTGTGTATGCGTGCGTGCGTGTGTGTATGCGCTCAGTGGCCTTCCCTAGAACTTTTCCGCCAGCCTGTAAGACTAGTCTCCTCTGCTGCAGTGATTACCTCAGAGCGGTAAGAGGCTTTCAACGTCTGCAGAGAAGCGTGCTTAATGCCAGCAGTGTGCAGTTGAGGAGCTCACACAGCCATGAGCTGTGTGTTAAATTTACCCATGACACACATGTTACACTGGACACATGCGCACACACACACACACACACACACACACACACACACCAATACACACCAATACACTCCTGGCCTTCATCGGGAGTGTGGCAGTAAAGTCCAATAACCTGTTTCATGGGTTCAGAAACGGCAACAAGGAAACAAGCAAAGAGTACAAAGATCACAGCAATGACATCAGATCCTAAAATGTGTTGTGCAGGTAAAAATGAAAGCACAAGGTAGAAAGGTCTGAAAAGTGCTATATACATATGTATGGCAAGTGCTTTACATGCATGACAAGTGCTATACAGGTGTATCTGTATTATTAGTAGTGATAAAGTACAATACTTTAGAAACTATAGTATTGTGATATAGTGCTGGACGGGCGAGGACAGTTGTGTGGCGTTGCTCTGCCTCCTCCTGCTCTGTCACATAAAAGAATGCCAGTGTGTGTGTGTGTGTGTGTGTGTGTGTGTGTGTGTGTGTGTGTAAGCCTGATTAAGCTTCCTCTCTCTCCTCGATTACCCATGCACGAGATCAGCTTTCCATTGTATGCAATACCACTATATATGCTTTTCTCGTGCTGTAGCCTAGATTACAGTCTAATCCAACTATTCGTTAACATTAACAAGTATTAACATTCACAATACTGCATTTATTCAATCACATAGAAGGATGTTTTAGAAATAATGAATTGATTGCTATAAGTGCAGATCATCAATGTAGGTTAGTCATGTGGGACATTATGAACCCACTTTAATTGTTTTAGCATAGAAGGTTGCTGCAGACATTATGAGCTCTTGTTAGGTTGCTGCAGAGGTTATGAGCCCTTGTTAGGTTGCCTTAAGCTGGAGGGTGTCCTGCTCCCAGCACGGTCCAGCCAAACCTCACGTGCAGGTTCGCCTCACCCCTTCAAGCAGCTTAGAGACGCACCGTGAGCCTGTGACGCTCGTTCACTGCCATCTCTCTGACGTGTGTGTGCGTGTGTGTGTCTCAATGATCTCATTTGCACAACAGGGACAGTTGAAGAGGACTGTCCTGATCTTTGCTCTGCTTGCCTCCACTGCTCCCCCGTCTAGGTGAACAAAACAAACTCATTTAACGTGACAAGAGACAGCTGAAGATCGAGCTTTGCTCGTCTGCTCCGCTAGTTTTCCAAACCCCTGTCAGAGTAAATAAACTCGTTTACACAGAGAGGAGCTGTCGCCTCAGATGGCTGTGCGTTTAGTCTCACTCATGCTGAGCTTTGGGAGCCGTTCTGAGGCCCCATGCAGGGAGCCGAGCGGGGCCAAGTCTCACTGGAGATCAGGGCACCATTTGGAGCCAGTGGGGGGTTTACACACATGCTTCTGCTGCTTGCTAGAGAAAACAAGGTGGTCAGATCTGTGTCTCTGGTAGCGCCGTCTTGGGGAAAGATTAGTTGTTCATGCATTGTGTGTGTGTTCAGCTGTTGCTTTCAGTTATGTTGTGTTTTTTTTTTTTTTGATGAGGCAGTGGTAGCGTAGTGGCTAAGGAGCTGGGCTAGCATGCAGTAGTATGGTAGCGTAGTGGCTAAGGAGCCGGGCTAGCATGCAGTAGTCTGAAAAGTAATGGGTTCAATTCCTGGCAAGGCACTTAACCCCGAGTTGCTCTGCTCTTTGTAGTTAAAGTGTTGTGTGTTGATGTTTAATGGTGTGTGTTTACCTGTGTGCAGGTGAGGAGATGTGTGTGGTCTTATGAGTAACAGCTATGGAACAGCTGAGGCTCCATCTCCTCTTGTTGACTGTGGCTGCATTCACACTCTGGCCCTTAGGTGAGTGTTCACACATACACACACACACACACACACACACACACACACACACATATATATACACAGGCTATTCACTGAGTCAATGTATACCTCTCTCACACTGTCTTTTTAATTTCCATTATACACTGTTTGATAATTGTGCATGTGTCCAACTGTATCCATCTGTCGATATCTGTCTGCCTGTTGCTCTCTGTCTCTGTCTGTCTATCTCACTCTCCTCTCGTTTTGTCCTGTGTTTGTTTATCTCACTCTCCTCTTGTTTCGTCCTGTGTCTGTCTATCTATCTCACTCTCCTCCCGTTTCGTCCTGTGTCTGTCTATCTCACTCTCCTCCTGTTTTGTCCTGTCTCTGTCACTTTCTACTTGTTTTGTTTCTATCTGTCTTCACTGTACAGTACATCATGCATGTAAATGTCTCTCTGTAGGCTACACACCAGCTATGTTGCATATGACTGATGTTTTTGTGTGTGTGTGTGTGTTTTGCTCTGTTACATCTAGCCCGTGGTGCCGAGCCGTCGGTGCGTGCTAAAGAGGGCAGCGGGGCAGTGCTCAGGTGCAGCGTAGCGGGTGCGGATGTGGGCACTGCCAGCCCCAGGCACGTGGTGGAGTGGGTACGCGAGGACTTCGACATCCCCATCCTCATCAAGTTCGGGGCCTACGTCCCCCGAGTCCACCCCGACTACGAAGGTGAGCTGAGCTCGGTCTTATAGGACAGGAAGAGCCCTCATTTGATTTGGATGATGAGCTGAGCTCGGTCCTATAGGACAGGAAGAGCCCTCATTTGATTTGGATGATGAGCAAAGTACAAAGTCTTAAAGAGGAACTCTGGCCATTTTTCTACTCTACACTCTGGGGGCATCATTAAAATCATGCCCCCAGAGTGTAGCACTATAACTGCCCGAATTTGAGTGTTCAGACTAACAAGAGCTCATTTAAAAGCTAGGCTAAATCAATTTCATGCCACAATTACATCAATTGTATGCCACAATTACATGCCACAAAATAGCTATAGTTCCTGCCACAAGATAGCTATAGTTCCTGCCACAAGATAGCTATAGTTCATGCCACAAGATAGCTATAGTTCATGCACCAGTACTTTGCTTGTTAAGAGACTTTGCACTTTGCCCACCATTTAAATTTGGGCCTAATGAGTTTCCTTCCTTCCCCTTCCTCTTTCTCTTTCTCTATCCCTCCCTTCTCTCTCTCTCTCTCTCTTCCTTCTCTCTCTCTCTCTCTCTCTCTCTCTCTCTTTAACACTGATTCCTAAAGAAAAGGTGAGCTGCAGCACTGGATCAAACAAACAGTTTTTCTCCCCCCTCCTCCCTCTCTCTCACTCTCTCTCTCTCTCTCTCAGTCCCCTTTCCTCATTTCTCTCTATCACAGACTCTTGTTCCTCTGATTCTTAAAGAGACTGCGCTGATCACTAGGATCCTAAAGAGACTGTGCTGATCACTAGGATCCTAAAGAGACTGTGCTGATCACTAGGATCCTAAAGAGACTGTGCTGATCACTAGGACTTTAACTGGCTCAATGATACCAAATTCCTGCTGTAAGAGAGCTCTTGGTTGAGATCATTCGTCTGATTTGATCACTCATCAGGGCTGGATGATGGCTAATGGAGAACTCCATTATTCTCAGCTAAAGACACTGGGAGGTGGGACTGGGAGTCTGCTTTGCCTGTTTTAGAAGTTGCTGTTTCAGGAGACCGTTCAGATGTAGTGGTACCCCCTGAATGCTAGAGGAGATCTAGTTCAAATCTAGGGGTACCCTAGATTTCCCTCCTGACTCAACACAAACACACAAACAGCACCTACCCTAAACATCTTAACCCCTGTCCTGTCCAAACTGCCTCGGCCACACACACTGGAACTTGTAAACTCTAGTGTGAGCTGAGGTGTATGTGTGTGTGTGCATGGGGGGTTGTGTGCTGTGTGTGTGTGTGTGTGTGTGTGTGTGTGTGTGTGTGTGTGTGTGTGTGTGTGTGTGTGTGTGTGTGTGCATGGGGGTTGTGTGTGGCTGTGTGTGTGTGTGTGTGTGTGTGTGTGTGTGTGTTAAGGGGGCTTTGTGTGTGGTGGGGGTGTAGGTTGGGTAGGTCTGCTTCTTTCTCCATTGTGTGCTGAGGGACAGAAGTACAATGGCTGTCTGTGGGGAGACGGATCTAGGGCTGGGTTTAGGAATACCTCTCTTCTATGCTGCTGTCCTTTAAGACACACACACACACACACACACACACACACACACACACACACACACACACACACACACACACACACACACACACACAGACACACACACACACACACACACACACAGACACAGACACAGACTCAGACACACACACACACACACACAGACACACACACACACACACGCACACACTCTCTCTCTCTCTCTTTCACTCTCAGTCACCCATACACACACCACTCACACACACACACACTCTCCCCCTCTCTCTCTCTCTCTCTCTCTCTCTCACACACACACACACATACACATGCTCTCTCTCTCTCTCTCTTTTTCTCTCTCACACACACACACATGTGCAGGCACGCACACACACACACACCCACACACCCACACACACACATACGCACACCCTCATCAGGACACTGCGACAGGGAGAAGGCCTGTCTGGTTTGAAAATGTTCCCGTGATGGGGGAAGGTCAGAGTGTAGTGAGGACAGATGCCAGAGCACACCGTTGCAGAGGCTTAGAGTGTGACTGCGACTCTAGACCGTGAGTGTCAGGGAGGCAAATTAGACTCTCACACTTTATCACTTTATAATGCTCTTAAAGATATGTGTGCTCTCCCTGAGAGTAGGTCCACTGACCTGACTTTTCATAGGTAGAATGCTATCTCTGTCATTGTTACATGAGGGCCTGGAACGTTTTTTTGGTGCAGCGGGTAGGATTACCTCTGTCATCACTTTTCAACACTCTGGATATTACCTTATTAACCCAGCATGTTTTTATTAAGCATACAGGGCAGTCAGATAGACTGCTGTGGAACTCAGGGTTGGTGTATTACAATATGATGTTATGTATGGAATTTACACAAAAAAAAAAATCTCAAACTCTGGATGCAAAGGGCTTTTTTGTGCATGTATGAAGCCAACTCATGAATAGCCTACTCATGTTGTCTATTTCCGTCACTGAGAGAGTTCAAATGAGAGAGAGAGAGTGTGTGTGAGAGAGAGAGAGTTCAAATGTCTTGGGCCAGTATATTCAAATGTCTGTTGGGACAACATTGGATAAATACAAGGTCTCTCATAATGGAGCTTTTAAAAGCCAAGCTTCAGAGACCATGTCACCTGGCAAGGCAGCCAGGAGAGACACATCATGTCCACAAACATAGAGTAGTGATAGTAACAGAGGGAGAGAGAGAGAGAGAGAGAGAGAGATGGAGAAGGATAGAGAGAGAGAGAGGGGGAGAGGAAGAGAGACAGAGATGGAGAGAGAGAGAGAGAGAGAGAGAGAGAGCTGGATTCACTTGTGGTCATTTCCATATCATTCCTCTGAGTCACCGCAGCACAGAGCCCTCTGTGTGAGCCTGCGGCGGTTTGGCTGAGCCTGCTCACGGCGATAAGGCTTAATGAGGGCTTTAGCGTTAGCCGCGCAGCTACGGATCTGATTAGTGGAGACCAGGAGTGAAGTGGCCTCCCTGCTGGGCTACGCTGCACTCTGGGCTGTTAGTGTAAGGGAGTTTGCTCTGTCCCCTGGAGGCTGCAATATGCCCTTTTAAAAGCTTCCTTAATTCCCGACATTTTGAACGTTAATGAAGTCGATGGATATTATCTTTTTGATGCTGGCCCTTCTGGTTCTAAAATAAAAACGACACTGTGTTTAAAGTGCTTTCCCACGCCGGTGATGTCACTGAGGACTCGCTCGAGCATTCCTTCCTATAGATGAGAAAGAAAACAAAGGCAGAGGAAGACAATGGAGGAAGGAAAACAATCCCTTTTGAAAGAGACTGACCAGAGCAAGCAGCTCCTGTGACAAAGAGATCTATATTCACGCCAGCGTGGACGGACACAAAGCCTAGCAGGCATATAATCTGCCTTCACTGCCCGGTTCTCATCGTCATCAGGTGTGTTAGGGAGGTGTGTGTGTGTGTGTGTGTGTGTGCTGTGTGTGCGTTGTGTGATGGTGTGAATTTCATCTCCTCGGGCCGTGCTCACACTTCAGTGTCAGCTGTAACACACTGGAGTCTCCCTCACACATTCAGTAAATAAGAGTTCCACTCCACACCTGTCTTTACCTGTCTCGATCCCTCACTACCTGTCTCTACCTGTCTCAAATCCTCACTACTTGACTTTAACTGTCTTTACCTGTCTCAGATCCTCACTACTTGTCTCTACCTGTCTTTACCTGTCTCGATCCCTCTCTACCTGTCTCTGTCTCTACTCTACCTGTCTCTACCTGTCTTTACCTGTCTCAAATCCTCACTACCTGTCTCTACCTGTCTCTACCTGTCTCAAATCCTCACTACTTGACTTTAACTGTCTTTATCTGTCTCAAATCCTCGCTACTTGTCTCTACCTGTCTTTACCTGTCTCAAATCCTCACTACTTGTCTCTACCTGTCTTTACCTGTCTCAAATCCTCACTACTTGTCTTTAACTGTCTTTAGCCTGTCCACCTGTCTCTTCCTGTTTCAACTTGTCTCGATCTCTCTCCACCTGTGTCTACCTGTCTTAACTGTGTCTACCTGTCTACCTGTCTCTATCATTTCCACCTGTGTCTACCTGTCTACCTGTCTCTATCATTTCCACCTTGTGTCTACCTGTCTTAAAGGGACACCAGGCAACGTTTTCGTGTTAATTACTCATCTTTATAAGTCGGTATATGGTTAAATGACTGCCTTTACCTATCTCTATCATTTCCACCTTGGGATTTCTACCTGTGTGTATCTGTGTCTTATCACTCTATACCTGTGTCTACCTGTTCTTAGTGGTCGACCCTTGCTTGTCTCTCCAACGCTGTCTACCTGTCTCGCTCCATCTCTCATTACATCTACCTGCCTCCTACCTCTGTTCTACCTGTATATCTGTGTCTCTGCCTCGTTTCCTTCTCCCTCCCCTCTCCTTTCCTCTCCTCCTCTCCTCCCCTCTCCTCCTCTCCTCCTTTCCTCTCCTCCTCTCCTCCTCTCCCCTCTCCTCTCCTCTCCTCTCCTCCCCTCTCCTCTCCTCCTCTCCTCTCCTCCTCTCCTCTCATCTCCTCTCCTCCTCTCCTCCTCTCCTCTCCTCCTCTCCTCTCCTCTCCTCTCCTCTCCTCTCCTCTCCTCTCCTCTCCTCTCCTCCTCTCCTCTCCTCCTCTCCTCTCCTCTCCTCTCCTCTCCTCTCCTCTCCTCTCCTCCTCTCCTCTCCTCCTCTCCTCTCCTCTCCTCCGTCTCCTCACTCCATCTCAGAACCACCTGACTGTGATCATTCAAATTTCAAACCATTACAGCACCCTGAAGCACAACAGACTACATTCAGTAGCTCTGAAACTCTATACCCAACGAGGCCCTTTACACACACACACACACACTCACACACACACTCACGCACACACACACACACGCCTTTGCCACACTCACAGACATATTTCCACATCCAACCACTCCCATCATGCAGACAGCAGAGTTTGAATCTAGTTTGAATTTTCAGCTCCTGTTGATAATTAAACTGGAGTGGAGTAAAGTGAAAGGTAAATGGACTCTGCCATTTAAATCCCTTGCCTTCTGTGTCAACAACGAAGAACCACCACTGTGTGTGTGTGTGTGTGTGTGTGTGTGTGTGTGTGTGTGTGTGTGTGTGTGTGTGTGTGCTTGCTCTGCATGCTCAAGTGTATGCATGGTTGCCACATACAGTACATATGTGCTTGAGAATGATTCACCTGGTTAACCGGCACCTGGTTGAACTCTCACATGCTAGTCAGAGGGAGAGGTGGGTGTGGCGATCCAGTCAGAATGCCCCATCCATCTGACTTGTCCACTTCATTTGAATGACTGACTGGCTGGACAATGATTTGCCAGTGTGACTCCGCCATATTGCAATGTCTCTAGGTGTTTATCACCTGAGAATTAGTTAGGTCTATCCCACTGTTCAATACATATTTGATAGTCTTCAATATCATATAATTGATGAAAAGTACACTTCATAAAATTAAGAAAAGTGTGAGTATTTATTGGACTCTGGATATTAAAATTGCATTTTTGTTAAACGTCAGATAAACCTTATTCATTCCATGTTTCCATGACACGTATAGAAAAGCATTGGTGTCAGTGCATCTCCCTAAAGACTGTGAAAGATTGTGATTGTCAGAGCCGTGCAGTGACCTATATAATATAGCTATAACAACTCTTCTATAGGGCCACTACTATAATAGGCCTTTTTGCCTCTAAATGGAATGGAAGTCTTATAGGCTACTTCCACCTCCTTTTTCGAAGAATCCATCAGATTTCCAGATCTGATGGATTCTTCAACATAACTGATGTAAACATGCTATTACTGTGAATGGGGTATCACTTTCCACTCACACAGCCTGTTGATGTGGACTGTGCATGAAAGACTACAGGATAGTGTAAGATGCCCCCCCCCCCCCCATCTCTTCTCTTCTCTTCTCTTCACTACATTTAAAATCCATCCTGTTGCCACAGTAACTACATTCAAATCCAAACCACTGGTGTTGGGTGCCATGGTAACAACAATGTGCAGTCTCGAGTTTCTGATGCTGAAACGAGCACGTCATCAGACAAACCGCAGCTGCTTTCTGTGTGTGTGTGTGTGTGTGTGTGTGTGTGTGTGTGTGTGTGTGTGTGTGTGTGTGTGTGTGTGTGTGTGTGTGTATGTGTCCGAGAGAGAGAGAGAGAGAGAGAGAGAGAGAGAGAGAGAGAGAGAGAGAGAGAACTAAATGTTTGGAGAACTTTGATATGCTGGGTGTGTGACTGAATGAATGCCTTTGTGTGACAGAGAAAAAAGGCTTTGTGTGTTTGCGCAGCTTTTGAAATGTGTGTGTGTGACTCAGAGATGAAAGGATGGGAGAGGCAGCAACTCACCTGTTATCACTGCCTGCCCTCTGTCAGAGTGTTGTCCCTCCCATCCTCTAGGGACCACACACACACACACACACACACACACACACACACACACACACGCATGCACACACAGCAGCTCTGCAGCTGCAGGCCAACACGCACACACACAAACGCGCCCACTTTTTAATGCTTTTATTTGGACCTTAACACTGGGGAAGATTCACAGATCCAAACATTGAAGGAAGTATGTTACACACCTAGGCAGGTCTGATCAAACACAGAATGCATTGTGCTATTTCATGCTGAACTGCATGATTATGGGTAAACATGGCAGCGTCGCTCCCAGATGGATAAACTACCTATTACTGCAGAAATGGAGCAGTACTTTGCACGTTTTTTTGCAATTGGCTTGCTTAGTCCATAGTCCACACAGTTGCAGACACACACACACACACACACACACACACACACACAGTCAGACAGTCTCTGAGGCACTCATTTCACTGCAGCAGAGAGGGGAAGAGAGGAGAGCGAATGCCTGAATGGGAAAAGAGGAGTAAAATAGAGGAATACGAGAGTGAGAGTTGTGTGAGAGAGATAGAGAGGGATTTGTGTGTGTGTGAGAGAGAAGGAGAGAGGGATTTGTGTGTGTGTGAGAGAGAGAGAAAGAGAGAGAGAGAGAAAGAGAGAAAGAGAGAGAGAGAGAGAGAGAGAGAGAGAGAGAGAGAGAGAACAAGAGAGCAGAGGGTGGATATAAAGAGAAGGAGGAGGGGAGTCAATGAGCTCAACCACCCTAGGGGTCAGTCACCTGGCAACAGGAGGATCAAGTTACTGAGTATTTGTGCTTGTGTCTGTGTGGTTGTGTGTGTGTGTGTGTGTGTGTGTGTGTGTGTGTGTGTGTGTGTGTGTGTGTGTGTGTGTGTGTGTGTGTGTGTGTGTGCGCGTGTGTGTGTGTGTGTGTGTGTGCATACCTATGGCAGTGTATCAGCACAGGTGCATGTGGTCTGAAATTTAAATCAACTCCTTGCCAACAGTACCCTGGAAAATCCAGAGTTCTTGCAAAAGCACAATTTAAATTGTCTCTGTAAGACACTCTGCCAATGAGTAATGATGCACGTTACTTTTGCCACTTGTATCGCGGGAAGCCAATCACATCGGTGTATCTGATATAGGCGGGCCAAAGGCTAGCTAAACAGATGACAGTAGTGTTAGTAGTGTTATCCAATTGCGTCGAAGTCCGGAATCAGTCAGTAAACATTGGTCGTGTAGTCTCGTCCAATTGCGTGCTGTGAGATTTTCAAATGCACGCTTGGTGCCGCCCCTCAAGTTGGGCCATTACATTATTCGTGGCCAGACCTAGCCTAGAAATCTAGACGCGCCCCTAGCGGCAGCAAATTACATTTGCTGCCAGGGCTAGTCTAGCAACTCTCCGTTGGCTTGTGAGCTCCAGAAATCGACACTTAATCAGGCCTTTGAAATCGTGTATAGAGTCGTTTGGTGGGCTTAACATAATGATTGATGGCAGAGTTGCAACGGTTTGGCTTGAATTCCCTGCTACTTGAAAACATATATC
>NC_055969.1:26610016-26622516 GCF_018492685.1 Alosa sapidissima
ACATGAGCCCTGAACATCTCACTGAGACATGAGCCCTTAACATCTCACTGACACATGAGCCCTGAGACATGAACCCTGAACATCTCACCGAGACGTAAGCCCTGAGACTTGAGCCCTGAACATCTCACTGAGACATAAGCCCTGAGACATGAGTCCTGAACATCTCAGTGAGACATGAACCCTGAGACATGAACCCTGAACATCTCACCGAGACATAAGCCCTGAGACATGGGCCCTGAACATCTCACCGAGACATGAGCCCTGGACACAGCTGACAATGTTCAGTGGGATTCAAATTGCAGTCAGTTAACTGCGGCACCACCAAAAAGCAATGACCACACCAACAAATGGACACGTGACGTATGCTCAGTCTGAGGTATCTGGGTGTGCAAGCTGTCCAGGAGGGAATGCTCCTGACTGGACGGAGGTGTGTGGTTGTAACTCGGTGGGTTTCTTGTGGCTGATGTGTTTATTGTTGTTGTTTATGTTTACCTGTGCTCTCTAGCGGCCCCTATCTTCACGGAGACTCCACCACCTGTTGTGGAGGCCCTGTTGGGGAAGCCGCTCACGCTCAGGTGTGTCGTCCGTGGCAACCCGACCCCGAGAGTCACATGGGCTAAAAATGGCGTCCTTCTCAAGCAGAACAAGACTGAGGTGAGAGGGAAATGGAGTCTCAGGACAGAGTCACTCTCATGTTTACAGACTTAAAAAAATACAAGATGGATGGTTGTTAACCACAGGTAACATCATTTTGGTTATCCTTCCTTCTCTCTCTCTCTCTCCTCTCTTACACACACACACACACACACAGGTGCGCAATGGGACCGTGTCGTTCCGGTCAGTGACCAGAGAGGCAGCTGGTGAGTACAGATGCGACGCCTCCAACTCCGAGGGCAACGTGAGTCATGTGACACGGCTGAGTGTCAAAGGTCAGTGTCTGGTCAGAGAACTGTTGTGTTGTGTGTGTGTGTGTGTGTGTGTGTGTGTGAGTGAGTGTCAAAGGTCAGTGTCTGGTCAGAGAACTGAACTGTTGTGTGTGTGTGTGTGTGTGTGTGTGTGTGTGTGTGTGTGTGTGTGTGTGTGTGTGTAAGTGTGTAAGAGAGGAGAGAGAGAGAGAAGGAAGTGGGCCTGTTTAGACTTTAAATAGTTTCCAATGCTTTGCTCAGCGGTATATCATGTTAATGTGTGTTTTGAGCTGTTAGCACCGCGGGTCAGATATGTGGGTGCTGGTGTTTACACTGTTCACATTGTTGTTAGCGTTAGCAATATCCCCGGGCCGTGCAGCACCGCTGTAGCCATGGCAACTCAGGTTACCATAGCGCTCAGCGAAGCAGCCCCAGCACAGTTTAGTGCCCAGGGCATGGGTTGTGTACATAAAAAAAGCTCAACAACAGCTCCATTACCGTAATTGGTTTTATATATCTCAAGTGGAATTGTAGATTGCTGTTTGTCATTCTAGGTTTAAGTGAATATTCCCCTCTAGTGGCCATTAAGTGTAACTGCCATATCACAGTGCACTATGTAACGTATGACCCTTTACTAAGAGGGTAACAGAACTTCCCTAGTTTTCTATGAAATGTTTTAATAGTGATGATGATGATGATACGTCAATACAATCAATAGCAAATACAGCCAGTTTTAATATAAATAATAATATTTTCTTTTCTTTTTTTCTCTTGCACTTTTTTTTTATCTTGTTCCCCAAAACGTTGCAACAGTAGTGTGTGTGATGAGTGTAACTGATATCTACAATCATCAACTGTGTTAACTGGATCTGTGCTGATTGATTTCGCTCTGTGGGCTCTATTTTTACTAATTCTGGCATATTTACATGGTGTTTTTTGCACAATGTTCATTAATATGCATGGTCCCTATCAAATAAACCAATAAATAAATAAAAAATAAATTTAAATGCCAGGCTTTTAAGTGAAAAGACTGAAGTCTAAAGCTGACTGAATGACTAAAATCAAATCGAATGTAATACCATGAGCAAGATCATAAGCACAAGCATTGGTGGGGCAGCTAAAAGCTGCCACATGCCATGTGTTGGCTTTAGGTCATGCCCAAGGACTTGCATGTTGCAGGTTGGGCAGCATTTAAATGAAGGCCCTGCATCTTCAGCTTCTGTGTGATTGTAAGTAACCCTTTTATCTCT
This sequence comes from Alosa sapidissima, assembly GCF_018492685.1. Classification (NCBI taxonomy): domain Eukaryota; kingdom Metazoa; phylum Chordata; class Actinopteri; order Clupeiformes; family Clupeidae; genus Alosa; species Alosa sapidissima. The sequence goes on from NC_055969.1 coordinate 26,612,172, forward strand.
GCCCCCCCCCCCCAGGTCCCCCTGTTATCCGCATCCCTCCTAAGGACCTGGTCCTCAACATCTCCCAGGGGGCCGCGCTGCTGTGCAAGGCAGAGGCTGACCCCCCCAACATGACCTACGTGTGGCAGAAGGAGGGGGAGAACATCTACCACATCCAGTGAGGGCTCAACACACACACACACACACACACACACACACACACACACACACACACACACACACACTCTCTCTCTCTCTCTCTCTTTCTGTCTCTGGAGCATTCTTTGATCTTTATTAACACAAGCCAAGAGGGAACGTTCCTGTTTGACCTGAAGTTTATAGTAGTTTAAAGTTTAAAGTAGCGGTACCTGTCTATTTGACCTTCACCTGAACAGCCTTCCTGAGTTTAAACTAGCAGTACCTGTACCCTTAGTCAGAAAGTCAACCATATTTGGTCTTTGATGTTTCATGTGATTAAAAAACAACCAGTGTGGAGAGCAATCCCAGACACATCTTCAGATCTTGCAGTTAATTGAAGTGAGGTGAGCATACTGTTGACTCAACAACTTAATTTAATTTCAGAACTGACAAATGATCTACTGTGGATTGTACCAAGCCTTCCGTGCTGTTCTCTGAATATCATCTGTGAGGTGCTGAGATTAGTGGGTGGATAGGTTTTGACGTGTTGTGAAGAGAGCTGCCACATGATGGCACTCTTACTCCAAAACTGTCTCTTGTGTCTCCTCTTCTTGTCCATATAGAGAGAACCTGAGTCTGTCTGAGTCTAAAATAGAACACCAAATGATGCTGACAGTTCTGCATTGTGTTCCTACAGGTCTCTGAAGTCCCGTGTGAAGGTACTGGTCGACGGAACGTTGCAGATCAGTCGCCTCACCCCAGAGGATTCTGGGAACTACACCTGCACGCCCACCAACGGGCTGCTCACTCCCCCCTCTGCCTCGGCTTCCCTGACTGTCAGACGTGAGTTTACCCATCGTCCACCCATCGTCCACTTCTAAGCGTATCCACCCCAGGATGAAGGCGCAGGGGCAGAAAAGAAGCTTGTCTGCCCCTGCGGAAGCTTGTCTGCCCCCCCCCCCCCCCCCCCCACACACACACACACACACACACACAAACACACGTGTGCACACACACACACACACATGCACGCACGCACGCACGCACAAACTCTCTCTCTCTCACACACACACACACACACACACACACACACAGAGACCCTCTCTCTCTCACACACACACACACACACACACACACACATACACACACACACACCCTCTGGCTGTAGTGTGTCCTCACCCTGTGCTGCTGGGCTCTTACTAAATCATTCACTTATTTACAGGGGGAGCCCAGCAGCCATTAATGAACATTAAGGCTAAAACAAGTAATCAATTAATTGACTAGTTGTAGACTATTAGGACTATGGCAACTATCTTGGTAATCATTAATTAGTTTGTATCATTTTTTTAAGGAAAGCACCACTACATTTATATCCTTAAACTTCCATAATATATTCTGCTTTCTCTACTCCTCTATGCCACTAAGCATCGTGGGTGTGTGCACTAAACACGCCATTTGAGGACACATCCTTGAGATTTAGAAAACAATCATTGACATTTTCCTCACCATTCTCAGGCCTTTTATACATTAAAGAATTACTCTACTCAATTAATCGAGGAAATAATTGAAAGATTAATTGACCATGATAATGGTAATAATTGCAGGTTGCAGGCCTAATGAACATTGTCAACAAGCCTGTGAACAAGGCAGAGTGTTGATAGGTATTGACTGATCCAGTGGTCATTACAACAGGGGAAGGCCGGAGATGGGCTGTAGGGTTGCATTGATTGATGAATTGGTGGTGGGCATGGCATTGATTGGCAGTGGGCTGGCATTCGTTTGCAGTGGGGTGGCATTGATCCTGTAATCACTAGTACTTCTCTACACAGGGAAGGTAGTGTGTGTGTGTGTGTGTGTGTGTGTGTGTGTGTGTTGTGAGCGGTGCTGCTGGTGAGTGAGTGAATGCTGCTGTTAATGTTTTGCTTCTGATTTCTTGTCCAGATCCTGCCCAGGTGCTCAACATGCCCAGGGAGACGTACCTGCCCACAGGTATGGGTGGCGCCATACCCTGCCCCGTCCGAGCTGAACCGCCTCTGCTCCGCGTCGACTGGACCAAGGATGGAAAGCCTCTGGACTTGGATACAGTGGGTGTCTTAAAATCACCACTCATTCGATTATCTAATAATTACTACTTCTTGACACTGTGGCCCCTTCCGTTTCCAGGATAACTAGGGGAGAAAACAAACACATTGCACAACTGAAGTGAACTGCAGTGAATTAAAAACAACAGCGAACATGAGGCCATTTAGTGATGTCATTTCACTACGCGCAAGCTGTTCCTTTTTAAGGGCACTCACTCAGTCCAGCTGGCGTCACATTCAGACTGTAACTCTTCTGCTGGTCTATCTAGCTCATCAGGATAGTTCAGTACATTATCAATGAACAAATTCAACCACGCGGTTTTGTCTCCACCGTCAAGAGGAAATGACGATGCTATCGATGTTGAGAATACACATCTAGTATGTTACTCTCATCGGTGGCATCATAGACTGTGTAGAACAGTCTATCGGTGGCATTATATTCAGTAAAAAGCAGCTGATTCTTATGAGCTCAACTCTTCAGCCAGGTAGATGATCTAATTAGTGAAATCATCAGGTTTAGATACACAAGTAGAATTAATACATGCGTAGGAGGTTTACCTTCTGAAGCCAGGTTTCTTATCTCTGATTCTACATTTCCCTGTGCACAGTCCTCAACCCTTCAACCCTTCCCATAGTGCACTTCTCTAGCCTGTTCAATCTGTCCTCCAAATTGTTGAAATTTGTTTTTCAATCAAAAAAAAAAAAGAATCTCAAAGGGAATCAATGGTTCCCATAGCGCCCTTCGTTCCCCTGTTCAGTGCTTCCCCTGATGCACTACTCTACCTCACTCAGTCTGTCCTGTAGATCTTCAGCAGGAGGTCTTCAGAGGTACTGCAGGGGGGCCATCAAAGTATTTAAGACCAACTGTTTCCTTGCACAGTTCCCTCAGGTCAAAGTATTTAAGGCCAACTGTTTCTTTGCACAGTTCACTCAGTTTGCTGCTGACTAACCCCCCACTCCCACCACCACCACCACAGTGCAGTTTCATTGTCCCCATTTCAGTCAAGACTTTTTTTTGCTTTTCTGCGGCGACTCACAGGGAGCTAATAACACGTTCCCCATCTCTAGCAGTATCCGGGGTGGACGCTGACATCACAGGGCTCCGTGGTCATGGCAACGGCCAGCGAGGACGCAGCAGGTGTTTACACCTGCACGCCGTACAACGTCTATGGTACAATGGGCGAATCGGAGCCCACCAGGGTGATTCTGCAGGTCAGTCGGTTCTTCAGCTGCTCTGGTTCTGTTCACTGAAGTAAAAGGAAGAGGTGTTGGGAACATCTATCTATCTATCTATCTATCTATCTATCTATCTATCCATCTATCTATCTATCTATCTATTTACAATATCTATCTATATCTAATGATTGCAATTGGCTGACCGTTCTTTTTCTGAAACACATCTGTAGGACCCCCCCTCCTTCAAAGTGTCCCCTCGTAAGGAGTACCGCCAGGAGGTGGCGCGCATGCTGGTCATCCCATGCGAGGCCGCTGGAGACCCAGCACCTAGAGTCACCTGGAGCAAGGTGGGTACAGTCCACACCTACAACATCAACATCAAATAGTCAATAGTTAGATTACACAGATAGACAGCCAGAAAGCCCCAGCATGTCACACATGTGAAGTCATGCTTTGTGTGTGTGTGTGTGTGTGTGTGTGTGTGTGTGTTCTCTTTCTCAGTATGTCCAACCTGTGTGCTTTTCTTTGTGTGGGGGCTGCATAGAATGGATATTCTCTGTGCTGTCGTGCTTTTGTTCAATACACAGTATAGGAGACTGTGTGTCGGTCTGTTCAGTATACAGTATAGGAGACTGCATGCTTTTGTTCAATATACGGTATAGGAGACTGCGTGTGTTACTGTGTGTGTGTGTGTGTGTGTCTGTTCAATATACAGTATAGGAGACTGCATGCTTTTGTTCAATATACAGTATAGGAGACTGCGTGTGTGTGTGTTGCTCTTGGGTGCTCTTTGTTGGTGCCCCCCCCCAATCCCAATCCTCCCCCACCTTTCTTATGCAGCTCTTGCCACTTAATCTACTAAACCCCTCTTCTACTGCACTTTTTACCCCCCCCCCATAAATGCACAAATAGGCTGACACCAGACATAATTTCACTGCATTTCTTACTTCCAGTAACTATATGCATGTGATAATAAACTTCATTGTATCCTTGTATCCTTGTGTCCTTGTGTGTGTGTGTGTGTGTGTGTGTGTGTCTGTTCAATATACAGTATAGGAGATTGCGTATCTGCACAATATACAGTATAGGAGACTGTGTGTGTGTGTGTGTGTGTGTGTGTGTGTGTGTGTACAGTATACAGTATACAGTATAGGAGACTGCGTGCTTTTGTTCAATATACAGTATAGGAGACTGCGTGTCGGTCTGTTCAATATACAGTATAGGAGACTGTGTGTGTGTGTGTGTGTGGGTGTGTGTGTGTGTGTGTGTGTGTGTGTGTGTGTGTACTGCGTGTCAGTCTGCTGCTTCTCTCGTCCAGCCCTGACCTCAGTTAATCGTCTGTCCATGCGTGCTGTTCCTCTCTTGTCCAGGTGGGGCGCTCTCCCAGCTCCCCCTTCAGCATGGCGCCCAATGGCTCTCTGGTGCTACGGTCACTCAACAAGGACCACCAGGGGGTGTGGGAGTGCTCCGCGGCCAACAGGGTGGCCACGGTCAACGTCAGCACCACCGTTCTCGTTCTGGGTGAGTGGTCAGCTGACGGAGCGATGATCACTCTTCCTCTGCAGACTTGTACTCGCATCCTGTCAGGACAGAAAACTTCGGCATGCTCACACAGTGTGTGTGTGTGTGTGTGTGTGTACAGTATGTGTGTGTGTTTGTGTCTGTGTGTGTGTGTGTGTGTGTGTGTGTGTGTGTGTGTGTGTGTGTGTGTGTGTGTGTGTGTGTGTGTCTGTGAGTGTGTGTGTGTGTGAGTGAGTGTGAATCATCACTTCCTGACTGTCAGATAAACCCAAGATCTCCTCTGTAGATATGCAAAATAACACTGCTGGTCTAGTGGTTGGTAGAACCATGCTGGCAGACAGAGATGGGATTTGGTAACTGTAATGCAAGACGCCACAATCTCCCGTGAGATTCAGCGAGTTTGCTTTCAGCTCGCTGGCTTTTCATGGCTACAAAGACCTTGAGCAGTTTCCATAGCGATGCGGTGCTCAGGCGCTCCTCTGCCATGCTGGAGAGCGCACAGAGCATACAGACCTGTAAATAAAGGTGTTATTAAAAACGGCTCTCCTATCTCCTCTCTCTCATTTCTCGCTTCTGTCCTCTTTTCCTCCTCTCATCTTTCTCCTCCTCCTCTGATCTTTCGCTTCCTTGTTGCTGTCTCCCTCTCTCTGGGGCTTTCCTCTCGCTCTCCTGTTATCTCTCTTTTCACTCTCTTTTTCTCTCGCACACTCTCACTATCCCTCTCTTTCTCACCCTCCCTCTCTCTTGTCTCCATCTGTCTCTCTGTCTCTCTCTCTTTCTCTTTCTCCATCCTTCTCCCACTCCTCTCCCTCTCCTCTCTCTCCATCCATCTATCTCTCTCTCCCTCCTCTCGCTCTTCTTCTTTCTCTCCATCCATCTCTCTCTCTCCTCTCTCTCCATCCCTCCTTCTCTCTCCCTCTCTCAGGCACGAGTCCCCACGCGGTGCCCCTGCTGTCTGTCTCGGCTGGGCTCACCCATGCCAACGTGTCATGGGAGCCGGGCTTTGATGGCGGATACACACAGAAGTTCACCATCTGGTCAGTGTGTGTGTGTGTGTGTGTGTGTGTATGTGTGTCTAAATCTTTCATGCCATGTGTGTGTCTTGTGTCCCGTGAAGCAAAGCCATTCGTCCCGCTTGGAGCCTGCTGAGCTGTAGCGTGTTATTAATATCTTAAATGTGTGTGTGTGTGTGTGTGTGTGTGGGTGTATGTTAGTTTGATGAAAGAAGTGCTGAAGTGTGTGTGTGTGTGTGTGTATGTGTGTGTGTGTGTGTGTGTGTGTTAGTTTGATGAAAGAAGTGCTGAAGTGTGTGTGTGTGTGTGTGTGTGTGTGTGTGTGTGTGTGTGTGTGTGTGTGTGTGCCTTCCTGTGTTTGACTGTGTGTGTGACCATGTGTGAGAGTGAGGAAGAGTGAGAAAGACACTGTTGATATGGAATGAAGCAAGAGAGATGAAGGAAGCGAGAGAATGCATTCAAAAGGCAGAAAGATGAAGAGAACTAGTCGAGTGTTCCAGATCTCTCTCTCCCTCACACACACACTCTCTCTCTCCGGCCCCCCTGCTGTTCCAGGCTGAAGCGTGCGTCTTCTGAGGCCGACGTGGAGAAGCAGGAGTGGGCATCCGTGCCCGTGCCACCCTCTGCAGGCACCAGCCTGCGGGTCACTGGCCTCCTGCCAAGCACGGACTACCAGTTCAGCGTCCTGCCGCAGAACAAGATGGGCACCGGGCCCTTCAGCGACATCGCTACCGCCAGAACCCTGGGTCAGTAGCACTGCTCCCACTCACAGACTCCCAGAGACATTTGGGACAAGCGTCTGTTTTAACGCAACAGGAGGCTGCATTTGATCACCCAGTCTTTTTTACTTGCGTTTGTACTTCAGTAGGCCTAGTTCTATTAATTTCTGTTATGTATGGATGATAAAAGATAGCAGATAAACCAGACCGGGGATAGCATATGTATAGCAAGCATAGTGTGTGTGTGTGTGTGTGTGTGTTAGTAGTGACGTGAGTGACATGAATCTTTTGCTCCTCTCTTAGATCCACAACCAGTTGTAAAGGAACTGGCTCCGCCTACATTCCTGTCAGCCAATGTGACATCGGGGGGCGTGGTGATCCGCTGGAAGCCCCCCCGTGGCCAAAGCCCCCCTGTAGAGAGCTTCCTACTTCAGTCTCGTCTGGAGGGGGGCCAGTGGGCTAACCTCGTGGAGGGCATCAATGCCAACCGCACCCACATGGTGCTCCAGGACCTTAGCAAGGTAACATAAATATCCTAGCGCAGCTAGCATTTCTTTAGCAAGGTAACATAAATATCCTAGCGCAGCTAGCGTCTCTTCCTCAGCAAGGTAACATAAATATCCTAGCACAGCTAGCATTTCTTTAGCAAGGTAACATAAATATCCTAGTGCAGCTAGCGTCTCTTCCTCAGCAAGGTAACATATCGTAACGCCTTCAATTACCACCACTTTCGTTCGAAAATTCTAAAACAATTATGATTTTTAATACTTAAAAATAACATTTGATAAATGAACCTTATATTTTTCAGTTGCCATAGGTGTGTAGATTTGAACCAAATCTGGTTTAGTTCTTACCGGGGCTTTTACTGCCTGAAATATCCGATTTTGTTTACCACGCTCGGAGGTTAGTGCTGGCCTGATGGGTCGCCTATTTACGCCATTTCAATGGCACATGAGTGGTTAGACCGAGAATTCTCGTCATGAAATTAAAATTCCACTGGAGCTCCAAGCGGATTTGTACACGCAGCCTTACAACACTGTTTACAGCTTTTCGAGTCATTTTTGGTACATAGCTAATTTAGATACACCTATGGTGTGGGTGCTTGCATTTCTTTAGGAATCCGCTGTCTTGGTTTGTATAGAAATTAATATTAAGTGACACATACACGCAAGACGGCGGAAATACGGGACCGGCGGTAATAGGGAGAGTTTCGATAAATATCCTAGCGCTGCTAGCATTTTCTCAGGATGGTAAACTAAATATCCTAGCACACTACGAGCATCTCCTCAGAATGCCCCCTTCCATGCTTCTCATTTGCCCAGAAGGCAGAAGATTGCATGGTAGTAGTATCAGTGTGTGTGTGTGTGTGTCTGTGTGTGTGTGTGTGTGTGTGTGTGTGTGTGTTATGGCAGTAGTCAGCCTCTGCAGGGTCCTCATGCGGTTTTGTTGAATGATTTTCACACATTGTTTTTTAAATGCCACTTCTCACTTGGCTAGAAGAAGACCCTACCCCGAAGTAGGAGCTAAAATAATTATAGAAATAATTATGTGGTCCGAGGAGCTACAATCACACCCAGTTACATGACGTGTGAATGGTTCTAGTGAAACTGTATAACCTGAACATGTATTTTGCTGTTTTGAAGTAACTATCTGAAGTTGTCACATCATGGAAGTCTTGTTGCACTCTGTTAAACATATTAAAATGAATAATTAATAGACTAACAGACTGCAAGAAGTCACTAGAATGATTTTTAGCATGCCAATTAAGGATAATACGATAGCATATCGGCCCTAAAAATCGGCAGGTCACATCGGCCATCGGCTGTCTCCGACCGCTAAAAATCGGTATCGGCATCGGCTTTAGAAAAACCCAAATCGGTCGGTCTCTAGTTCTAGGAACTGCAAAAGGCCCTCAACTGCAAAAAGCCCAAATATTAAGCTCTGCTCTTACCTAACTTAACTGAAAAATGGCTCAAAACCTGATGAGGCAATGTCTCTTATCAAAATAACAAAATAAAAAGTCATTGTTAAGAATAACCTATATAATGAAAATCCTAAGCTATCGAATGGATTGAAGTACATCTTCAAGCATACTTAATGAACAGGCTCACCTACAAGCTGCCCTATTGATGGGTGCTTCTATGGAAGATCAAAAACACAAAAGCAGCTCCTTTGGACTTCCATGTAAAGCGCTGCTTTCTATTTGAACTCATCCACTCAGTTGTGAACTTTTTTAGGATGTTAATATGAAGCTGTCCTCTCCTCTCGTCTCTCCTCTGTTTACCCTTATTGTGCTCTATTGATCAAGCTCTCTGCTCATACTTCTATTTAGAGTCACACAAGTAGCTTCATAGGACTTTGTTCTTGTTGTGCGTGTTCTCTGTTGTCCTTGTTGTGCGAGTTCTCTTTTGTTCTCGTTGTGCGAGTTCTCTTTTGATGGTGGTCTACTATTTCATGGTCTCATGCTTGTACTCTATGTCCACTTTCCCTATAATTCTGTTCTTTTGCAGTTTTGAGTAATTGCTATCTGCATTTTTTTGGCTCTGTACTTGTACTTTGCACAATTATATTGAATCTACTCTAATATAATATAATATAATTTACTGTATACAGCAGTAGTTCCCCCAAGAAATATACACAAGCACATCAACAAAAGGCATATACATATCCATATTGTGTAAGAACAAGTGTGTTTTCAGTCTTGATTTAAAGTATTGTATAAATAAAGTATATCTGGGAGTGAAGGAGCACCGCTAACATCACTGACTGACAGGCAGTTGACCCGAGTTCGATTCCAACCGTCTGTGTTTCTTTGGATAAAAGCATCTGCTGAATATCAGTCAAACTTAACTTAACTTAACACTTTAACTCCGTTGGATAGTGGGGAGTAATCGTATCTGCAAAGGAAGACTGTTTCACAGCTTTGGTCCCTTTTGGCCTCAGAAAAGCACCCTCACCTTTGCGCTTTTCAAGGCTGCTGGGAAAAGGGCTTAAGAGTGTACCGATGGACCGTAGCACTCAGGCTGGACTGTGGGGCTGATCAGACCGCTGATAATGCCTCTTATCTCCCTGCTCTATGATGGCTGTGTCATAATGGGTTGGTTCATGGCCATGACACTTGTTCCATATTGTGTTAGTTAATGGACCATTTTCACAGCCATTTATTGTTTGTTTGTTTTTTTTCATTTTTGACATGAAATATATGGCAGGCCAGGGTGTTACTAGTGGCACTAATTAAGGTTCTGATTCTGATACACTTCAATTGAACAGAGACTTCATTATAATAAAATAATACAATTATAATAAAATAATAATACAAATATAACATTAGTAACGCCTGTGCTTGCCCTACTACTTCATATCAAAATGGCTGCTTCAAAAGGCCTTCTCACATCTCAAAACATCTTTCTACATGATAATGTCCTCTCCTTCACAATGTCTCCATCAATAGATGTGTTTTATAATATCTAATGGCCATGTCTCTGATAAGTATGTCTCCTGTTTGATAATGTCCCCTCTGATACGTATGTCTCCTGTTTGATAATGTCCCCTCTGATAAGTATGTCTCCTGTTTGATAATGTCCCCTCTGATATGTATGTCTCTTGTTTGATAATGTCCCCTCTGATACGTATGTCTCTTGTTTGATAATGGCCCTTCTGATGATCATGTTTCCTGTTTGACATTGTCCCCCTGCTGGTTTTTCTCCTCAGGACCGTG
>NC_055969.1:26632516-26640016 GCF_018492685.1 Alosa sapidissima
TGCTCAGAGGTAGGGTTGCATCATTTTGCATTTCATATAAGAACTATTTTTAAACAGAAAGGGTTCAGAGTTGCTCATGGGCCCCATTTTCAAAGTGATGTTTTTAAGAGCAGAACTATGTTTCTCTATGTGATGGTTATCATTTGCTTAAATTGCTGTTGAATTGTATTTTAATATGTAGATTGTATTTTTTCATACAGTATGGTTGTCTGTTCTAATCTCAATAAAAATAAATGCTAATACTGTTATTCATTTGAATAGCAAGGGAGAAAAATCTGTAATCTCCCCATACATTCCCCAAGATTATATCCGCTGTTTGTGTGTGTGTGTGTGTTGGAGGGGGGGTGTGTGTGTTAACATCTTGTCCTGATCACCACTGAGTCAACATATGGTTCTGAATGAATATAGAAGCGGTAATGGTGTCATAACTGCCATATGAAATGAATGTCAACTAATTAAAGATTAAAGGTTTTTGAATGCCATATGGAAGATGGAAGATACGCATAATTAATTACAGGAGGCAGAAAAAGTAAAATGATCATACTGTCAATCCTCAAATTATGGATTCTATTTATAGCCAGGCCTCGGATAATAGCCGGTCGATGGCTTGGTCGATTCAGACAAATAAAGGCCGGCCCCCAAATACAAGCCAAGGTATCAATTAGCTATCAGTCCACAAGCACTAGAAAACATTGTTTCAATTTAACTCAAAATAAAAGAGCTCTTAATATTTTTTTTTAATATTGTTGGTTGGCTTAATACTGTTGCCTATGAAAAGTCGTTGTCCTACACCATGGGTCTCCAACACGTCGCTCTCAAGCTACCAGTCGCTTGCCGCCCCCTTCTGAGCTTACCAGAGGCTGAAGCAGTTACTAGGCCTACTAGATTTAAACACAATTGTTGCCGCGAGGCATTCCAGCCTAAAAATGTAATAAAAAGTAAATCATGCATAATTAAAAAATAACTCAATTAAGGCTACTTTGCTAGGCAATAATGTTTCCATTATAGCACAGCGCACGTTCAATTACTGTAATTATGTAAGCATACTTCTCAGGATACAATACTGTGATGTTGAATGTATCTTGAAGTGCTCTAGCAGGATATGTGAAGCCTGTATTAGAACCACGGTGCTCGGCACGGTTCTCACAGCACAGGGATATTCCAACTCATGGAACGTCTCTCGGCCAATCAGAAACAAATAAATAGTTCCATAGAACCCAATTGTTGTATAAACGATTCTAATGACTCACACTATTCACAAACTCCATCGTCATGGCACCAACTATACGATTCTCAATTACTCACACTATTCACAAACTCCATCATCATGGCACCAACAATACGATTAGTGAAACAATATATAATGTCCGCAACACTGCTTTAGACTCCCATATATTTAATGTACAGAAGGCAACGTTTCAACCCAGCTGCGTCGAAACATTGCCTTTTCTACATTAAATATATGGGAATCTAAAGCAGTGTTGCGGACATTATATATTTTTTCACTTGAGTAGTTTTTTTTTGTCCTGCACCTGCCAGAAGGTGGGATGTGCGCACAATAACTTTTTGTTGAACCAACTATACGATTCTCAGACTAGCAGCCCCTACTCATCACCCAGCAGGAAACAGGAAATGTGTTGGAAGCCAGAATGTTCTCAGGCAAAATTCTGTACCAGAACTCAGAGGGGGTCAGGATTGTTTAAGATGTGAAAATAAATAGGTCACTATATCAGCTTTGACATTTTCTGATAATTTCATGCACAGATAGTTTTTCTTGCTTTATACCTTCTCTGACTAGAGAGCGTGACAGCCTGCTGATGTTGTGGCCTTTCCTTACTGGTTCTAGAGTGCTGGTTCTAGAGAGCGTGACAGCCTGCTGATGTTGTGGCCCCTCCTTGCTGGTTCTAGAGTGAGTGACAGCCTGCTGATGTTGTGGCCTCCTCCTTGCTGGTTCTAGAGTGCTGGTTCTAGAGTGTGTAACAGCCTGCTGATGTTGTGGCCCCTCCTTACTGGTTCTAGATAGCGTGACAGCCTGCTGATGTTGTGGCCCCATCTCACTGGTTCTAGATAGCGTGACAGCCTGCTGATGTTGTGGCCCCATCTCACTGGTTTAGATAGCGTGACAGCCTGCTGATGTTGTGGCCTTCTCCTTCCTGGTTCTAGATAGTGTGACAGCCTGCTGATGTTGTGGCCCCATCTCACTGGTTCTAGATAGCGTGACAGCCTGCTGATGTTGTGGCCCCATCTCACTGGTTTAGATAGCGTGACAGCCTGCTGATGTTGTGGCCTTCTCCTTCCTGGTTCTAGAGTGTGTGACAGCCTACTGATGTTGTGGCTCCTCCTTGCTGGTTCTAGAGTGTGTGATTGCCAGGTGGTCCACTGCTCTTCTGGGCTACTCACCTGTTCCTGTGCACCAGCTGTGTGTAGGTTCTGTACCTGTGTGTGTTGATGTGGTGCTGTGCTAGTCTGTACCTGTGTGTGTGTTTCCAACGTAGGCTGTGCTCATCTGTGCCTGGGTGTCAGCCAGGTATGCTGTACGTGTCATGTTTTGCCCTGGTGGCATGCTTGTCTTGTGAGTGTATGTGTGTGTGTGTGTGTGTGTGTATGTCTGTCTTCACCCACACTTTAACGTGCACACTGAAATCTCATGTTTTTTGTCTGTAATTGGCTCTTGGTCCCCAGTGCTCCCTTCCTGTGACTCACTCTCCCAAACCCCTCTTCTTCTCTCTCCTCTCCCCTCTCTACTCTCTCCTGTTTTCCCCTCTCTCCTTTCTGCCCCCCTTCTCTCCTCTCCCCATCTCCTCTCCTCTCCAATCCTCTCCTCTATCCCTCTCTCCTCTCCCCCCCTCTCCTCCTCTCCTCTCCTCTTCCTCTCCCCCTCTCTCCTCTCCTCCCTTCCTCCTCTTCTCCTCTCTCCTCCTCTCCTCCTCTCCCCCTCTCCTCTCTCCTCCTCTCCCCCCCTCTCTCCCCCTCTCCTCTTCTTCTACCCCATTCTTGCTGTCTCATTGTTGCTCTCTGTTTGTCTGTCTGTCTGTCTGTTTGCTCCTCCTCACTATTTCTCCAGAAGTGTCTTTCTATTTCTGTCTGTATTCTTCATTCTGGCACTCTTTCTCAATTTACCATCCATCACAAATCTCTCTCTCTCTCATTCACACACACACACACACACACACACACACACACTCATTTTTTTCTCTCCACAAAAACACAGTGCGATCTTTTCTCTCTCTATCTGTAAAATTGCCATTATCTATTCACCCACCCATCCATCTCCCTCAGAAAATGTGTTTTTTGTTCCTGCTCACTTGTAAAAGCTCATTCAATTTGTGAAATTGATAGAAATGTCATGGTCGCAAATGAGTGAATCATAGCACTAACTTATGTGAACACAGACAGGAGCCAGTGGCAACAGGTGCACCATCTGGAGTGTGAACGTTGTGTGAGGGTACAAGGTCCATGTTCTGAGGAAAAAAACAATTATATTAAATTGGACACATTCAAAGATTTTGGAAGGTTCTAAACTTCAAAGATCAAGCTTCAAAACAGATGGCTGGTAGCTCTGTGAGAAAAAAAACAAAGGATTATCAAGACTGTGTTGGAGCTATAGGACAAAAAGGCAAAGAATAAGTGTTGGATCAGGAGAAAGTAATCCAGGCACTCAAGGAAGAGTGAGGACGAGCTACAGTAGAATGCATGCTGAAAGTGAAATGAAAAAGCAAAAAGGAGGTGTTGGAATCGCAGATATCTTTGGCTGACATGTTCAGAACAACAAATCATTTGACGTGTAGAATCGTTATGACACCCTCTGAATGCAATTCAGTGGATTGGTGAAGTTCTGGGGGGGCCATACAATAAATCAATGTATGCCAACCCCACACAGCCCAGTGCAGCGCAGCACTCCTGAGTGGCTCTCTAGATACAGGCTTCCTTATTGTTCTTATTACTCAGGATTACTGCTGATAATTACCGGCGGACAATACATTATCCCTTACATGAATGGGCCTTCCCAACGTTCGGAGGTCTGTTAAGTAAGGGATAATTTATAGAACGCCGGTCACCTTGCTTCGTCCTGAAGGGACTTATTTTCCGATCATGACCGACGTTCTAGGCATTTTTCTAACTTATTATACAGCTAATTGCCAAAACGAGAAAAGAAACTTAACACAATGGGTCTTTAAAAATTATTTTGCTACCGTTTCGTGGCTTCCGCTGACAAAAATAGTTTGCCACACAGATAGAACTTGACAGTTTCAGGGGTTGCGTGGCAATGTCTTACTAGCTGATTTTCACTTTCAATGAAATTCCATTGCAATAATCAAACAGACTTCTTGCGGAGTGATATGAAAGATGTTAATCAGAAGCACAAAACTCGTTGCCATTGACAGTGGTCATTTTACAGCGGTAATAAAGTTGTAGGTAACATTCTAAGTTTCGCAACAATTGAAGGTTCTAAAATTCTATGTTGAATTCAATGAACCCAGATATTCTTTAGAACTTTCATTTCTCAACATTCCCGTCACACCGGTGTGACGGTACTCCTTTAAGGGTTAACAGTCAGACCTCCGAACGTTGGGAGGGCCCATTCATGTGAATGGAACTTTCTGCAGCTCTCTGAAGTGCCGTGTAATACATTTATTCTAAATGTTTCGCACTTGGAGTGTGTTTAGAAGCATCAGAGACCCAAATAGAAGTACAACAGCACAGAAAAACAAGGGAAGAGGAGAGATAGACTTCTCTGCATAGTCTGTCTACCTCTCCACCTTCTCCATGTTTGTGTACTGACTGTCTACTGGTCTACTGTTGATACTGCTACACTGTTTACATGCTATATTAGCACATATGCATAAACCCTCCCTTCCTCCCACAGCCTGGATTGTAGCCGTACTTAATACCTAATACTTGACACTTTACACTTAACTTACTTGACCAATGGCTGTAACCCTATTACTTCAACCTATTCTTGCACTGATATCGTTTTTTATTTGGCTACATTATTCTCTTATATGTCCATATTTATTTTATGCTGATCTCTAGACTTTATTCTTGCACTGTTGGACTTACTTATTTGCACACTCACTCTTATAGAGCACCTTACCATGCATACAGAATCACAGGCTCAGTCCCTGCCCCGTCACTGCAAGCGCCTCATGCTTAATCATCCTTAAGCACACTATGGATATTTGATTTAGTTTTATTTAGTATTAAGATTTTAGTATTTTAGTATTTTTTTAATCTTCTACAGTCTTTATTGTTCAGTGGTGTTTTTTCTTATATTTATATACTTATATTACTTTTTCTGCTGTAAGTGCATGTTGTGTGTGATTGTATGCTACTGAGACCTTGAATTTCCCCTTGGGGAAAAAAATCTATCTATCTATCTATCTATCTATCTATCTATCTATCTAAAAGTGAGTTTTGCATAATATGGCCCCTTTAAATCAAGGCACATTAGATATCAAGGCTAACTGTTAAAACACTGTGCCTTAATTCAGGCGTGGGGCGAGATTTGAAAGTAGGCAATTAGCCCATATGATATTAGATCTTCAAAAATGTCTGATAGCCTAACTTCAGGCACAGAAAATGTCCTTGCTTTAAGCTCTGTAATAGCCTAACCTATGTGTGCTACAAACTGCATGACAGGCCTTGTTTCAATAATTTAGGCTACATACTTGGAAAAGGCAGTTGGATATGAAAATCCTTTTTATCAACTAGTAGGTCTAGCCTATTCAGGGGAGACACTGATTCATAAAATCTGACTTAATTTTATGAATAAAAATCCACTTTGTGCACCAGTGACTTTCCAAGCCACACACACACACACACACACACACACACACACACACACACAAGCCTATGGACTTTCGAATAATACTCACAGAAAGGTTACACACAGAAGCACACATACACAATAACAAACACACACTACGCACACACTCATTTACATACACAAAAGTATAGGATGGAGTAGGAGATGGAGACAAATTGACAAGCGTGATTTATTTTTGCGGAGAGAATGTGCAGGACTGGGCGGCTGTCATATTTTGTACCGCTTTGCGGTACGTCTAGTTTCCAGCATTAGCATCCCACTGCATCAGCTACAGCCATTTCAGCACCTCGGAGCTCTGGGGCTCCAATACTGGCCACACAGCAGTGAGTTCTCAGAATCGGTGAGCCAGCAACACTACATGGTACCATTCAGCCCAGCTGCCCCCTCCACCATCCTACCCACTGTGCCACCATCGCCCCCTTCACCATCTAAAGAGCTCCTACCCACTATGCCACCATCACCCCCTCCACCATCCTACCCACTATGCCACCATCACCCCCTTCACCATCCTACCCACTGTGCCACCATCACCCCCTTCACCATCCTACCCACTGTGCCACCATCACCCCCTTCACCATCCTACCCACTATGCCACCATCACCCTCTTCACCATCCTACCCACTGTGCCACCATCACCCCCTTCACCATCTAAAGAGCTCCTACCCACTATGCCACCATCAACCCCTCCACCATCTAAAGAGCTCCTACCCACTGTGCCACCATCAACCCCTCCACCATCTAAAGAGCTCCTACACACTGTGCCACCATCACCCCCTTCACCATCTAAAGAGCTCCTACCCACTGTGCCACCATCACCCCCTCCACCATCCTACCCACTATGCCACCATCACCCCCTTCACCATCCTACCCACTGTGCCACCATCACCCCCTTCACCATCTAAAGAGCTCCTACCCACTGTGCCACCATCACCCCCTCCACCATCCTACCCACTATGCCACCATCACCCCCTTCACCATCCTACCCACTGTGCCACCATCACCCCCTTCACCATCTAAAGAGCTCCTACCCACTATGCCACCATCAACCCCTCCACCATCTAAAGAGCTCCTACCCACTGTGCCACCATCAACCCCTCCACCATCTAAAGAGCTCCTACACACTGTGCCACCATCACCCCCTTCACCATCTAAAGAGCTCCTACCCACTGTGCCACCATCACCCCCTTCACCATCTAAAGAGCTCCTACCCACTGTGCCACCATCACCCCCTCCACTATCTAAAGACTGAAGTCACTACGGCTTTTGTATGAATGGAAACAGATCCACACATCACTGGCCAGTTGCGTATTTCTCAGTTCTTCTCGTAGCATAAGTAAGTCTGTGCTCTTTGCTGTGAATAAAGCATGTGAATTTGAATCAAATAGAGTGTGAATCTGAAAAAAGAAATCGGAATCGAGCCAAGTGAATTTGTAAACATTGGAAGTCCAAACTAGACTGATCAGCTAAAGATCTATATGGCTTTATATGGATCTATATGGCTTTATGGCTCAATACTGAGGGAACTGCTCATTGTGAATGTAGTCGAGTTTACCAAAAACAAACTACAACAAACAGCATAATACAACTCAGTAAACAAACATTAAATCATTTACTTTATGGCATGTACAACTCAGTAAACAAACCTAGTAGACACATTAAATTGTTTGCTTTAT
>NC_055969.1:26647516-26700016 GCF_018492685.1 Alosa sapidissima
CCTACATTAGCCTACGTCTATTTCTTTGATAACATGATTTGCTACCACGTAACAATAAGCCGCTATTATTATTAGGACTCAACACGCTTTGGTGGTATTATATGCTGTGGGCTTTAATTAGCGCATTTCGGGTAGTCTATCCTACATCTGGGCAATACTTATTGAACAAATTGCAGTCTACATACCATGACAAATATGACCAGTAGTACTGACCGAACATGAAATAGATTGTTTACAAGTTATGGTAATGTTATTCTGGCGTGAACATTGCGCTTTCATCACGTTAGCACCCTATGATTACAGCTCGTTATGTCTCGTCAAAATGATTACAGCTCGTTATGTCTCGTCAAAATTCATTGATGAAGGAAGGTTCGCTTTATCCCAGAGAACCATACTCGTTTCACTTAGGCTAGACTAAAACAGAAGAGAAGAACTTGGAACTAACCATGTAGTTGTGTTTTCTATAGCATATTCGTTAACCTGTCGTTCTTTGAACAAAAATGTTGGGATATGTCTGCGGGGTGTTTAGCCAAGTTCCATGCGTAGCCTACTGCTTTTAAATGACTTTGAAACATATTTCACAAACGGGCCTCTGTGTACCTGATGGCTTGCCTTCACTATTCGCAATGTATCCGAAATAGTTGCAGATTTCACTTGACCTTTTGTTTTATCCACAAGGCCGATAACGGTCGGCAAAGAACTACTGTATGTTGACGTTGGCTGCGCACTCACTCACTCAGAGCTGCCTGCTTGACACGCCCACTTGCCTAGATGTGTGCAAGGAGCAGTGAGAGCAGCAGTTCACGGAGACACAGCACGTTAATTTTAATAAAGTATCGATTCAAAAAATGTCGGATATCGTATCGTTTTTTGCGTGAAGGCATCGTGATACCTTTTTAGTATCGATACACTGTGCAACACTAGTGTGTGGTGTGTGTGTGGGCAGTATGTGTGTGTCACCATCACGTGCTGTGGTTTATCAGATGCCCCTACTAAGAGCCTTCTTTTTTTCTCCATCCTTACTACTTTGGCAGTAGCTGGCAGTGCATGGCAGTGCCAACCTTACAGAGCTATGCGTGTGCGACAGTGCTCACAGCGCCAGCCTGCCTGTGCCAGCGCTCGTAAAGGGTTGGCACTCACCCCGAGCTGGCCTTAGAGACGCGAAAGACTGACAATGACTCCCGAGCCAATGCACAGAACCAAAGAGCCGTCAGTAGCCGTCTGTATCAACTCTACGGAGCTGAGAAGCTGGCAGTGCCCACCTATGCCAATGTTACAGAGCCGAGGGACTTCTGTTGACCATTTGTGTCTATACTACATCTGAAACGTTGGCAGTGCCCCCCGACCCTATGCCAACCCTATGGAGTTGAAGCACTGTCAGTGCCCATTTGTGTTAACCCTATAGAGCTGAGGCACCATCAGGGCCAACCTACTGGCCAACCCCACTATGCTAGAGTAAAGCAAAGTGACTGGTATTTAGAAGATACTTTTATCCAAAGTGACACAGACTCTGCGGCAACTGCTTGTCCAGAGCTGAAAAGTTGGCATTACCACCCTGTGCCAACCCTATAGAGTTGAAGTACTTTCAGTGTCCACCTGTGCCAACCCTGCAGAGCTAATGTGAAGCAGTGCCATAACTGCGAGTCCAACCCAGGCCAACCAATTACCAGACGCCATTGCTAACTGCTGTCCCAGCACTGCTGCCTGCATTAAAACAACCATAAGTGTCCATATGCTGATTCTATTGAGCTGACAGACTGGCAGTGCCCGTCTACGCCAACCTGTCAGAACTAAAGAGCCCTCACTGCCCTCATCTGCTAATGCTACACAGTTGAAAGACTGGCAGAGCCTGCCTATGCTAAGCCCTCAGAACTAAAGTACTTGCAGGGCTTTACAGTTCCTGCATCTGCCACGCCAGAGCTACCGAAGAGCTCGAGTGACTGGCAGCCATTCAGAAGCAAAGGAGGGATCAAAGACAGCAGGAGAGGCCGTCAGACCTGCTGGGAGAGTCATTTAGGGAAATTACAGTTACATTTCCCTCTCTGTCTCTTAAACAATGAGAATCAACAGCCATCAGTTGGCAGTGCCCCCAACCATGCCAACCTCTACAGAGCTGAAGGGGCTTGTAACAGCAACTGCCATCGCACAAATGAAGACACAACGAAACCATGCTTGCTACTGCGAAGGCAGGCAAGCTGAGTCAGATTACTAGAGCACTACTACTAGAGCAGATATAGCTGAATCAGATCACTACTAGACCAGATATAGCTGAATCAGATCACTATAGACCAGATATAGCTGAATCAGATCACTATAGACCAGATATCCACAGAAGAGAGGAAGGAAGGAGGCAGAGAGAGAGAGAGAGAGAGAAAGGGAGAAAAAAAATAATAATACGATTATTTTATATAGCGCCTTTCTCAAACCCAAGGTCACTTAACATAGTAGGAAAGCATAACAACAGACAGACAGACAATAACAATAACAAAACAAAACAATAACAATACAACAAGACAAGCTATGTGTGGAGCTATGTGTTGGGTGTAGAGGAGAAGTGATCATTGAACAAAAAGGTCTTGAGATGTGCTTTGAAGAAGGGAAGAGATGGACAGTCACAAAGAGGATGGGGGGGGGGGGGGGGTTCCAGAGTTTGGGGGCCAAGGCACTGAAGGACCTGCCACCCAGGGTGGAGAGTCTGGTGCGGGGGATAGATAGGAGGTTTTGTTCAGAGGATCTGAGTGAGCGGGAGGGAGTGTAGGGGGTCAAAATGTCGCAGATGTAGGGGGGAGCAAGGTTGTGGAGGACTTTGAAGGTGAGTAGTAGTACTTTGTATTTAATCTGGGACGGAACTGGTAGTCAGTGGAGTTGATGGAGAATGGGGGTGATGTGTGCAGATTGTTTTATGTGGGTGAGGAGCCTGGCTGCAGAGTTTTGAATGTGTTGCAATCTTTGAAGGGATTTAGTGGGGACACCAAGGAAAAGTGAGTTGCAGTAATCTAGATGGGACATGATGAAGGAGTGAACCAAAGTCTGGGCATCACTAACAGAGAGAAAGGGTCGGAGGTGGGCAATGTTAGAAAGGTGAAAGAAGGCAGTCTTAGTGAGTGATTTGATATGAGGATCAAAGCTGAGGGTGGAGTCAAGTTGAATGCCAAGGTTTTTGACAACCAGGGTGGAGTGGACAGATGAACCATCGATGTGAGATTGTCAGGTTTGGAGAGCATGCTATTATGTCCAATCAGCAGAATTTCTGTTTTATCTGTGTTGAGTTTGAGAAAATTGTTTTGCATCCATGATTTTAAGTCAGAAAGGCAGTCAGTAAGGGAGTGTGGTGGGGGGTCAGAGGGACAGAAAGTGGTAAGATAAAGTTGGATGTCATCTGCATAGCAGTGGAAATTAAGACCGTGGCTGCGAATAATCTGGCCAAGAGGGAGGATGTATATGAGAAAGAGGAGGGGCCCAAGAACAGTCAAGGAGGATGTCAAGGTCAAGGAGGATGAGAATGTTAAGTGAACCAGAGTCAGCAGAAAGGAGGAGGTCGTTAACTATGCATAGTAAGGCAGTGTCTGTGCTGTGACATGAGTGGAGAGAGAGAGAGAGAGAGGGAGAGAGAGAGAGGGAGTGAGAGAGAGAGAGAGAAAGGAAGAGAAAGAGGGATAGAGAGAGAAAGAGAGAGAGGGAAAGAGAGAGATGGAGAGAGAGAGAAAGAAAGAGAGAGCGGGTGGAAGGTGAAGGAGAGGTAGAGGAGGGGACAGTGGAGATGGAGTTCTTTAATAAGCCAGTGTCACACAACAAAAGCATAAAAACAAAAACAACATTTACATTCCCAACCACACACCTTACATCTTCACATTAATAAATAAAGAAAAACAGTGGAAAAGAAAAACAAAGTGATATGAGAAGAAGAGAGAGAAAAAAAAAGAGAGATTGAGAGAGGGAGAGAGAAAGAGAGCGAGAGAAACAAAGAAAGAAAAAATGAGAAAGTGGGGGGAGATGTGGAGAGAGATAAAAAGAGGGGCACAGAAGAAATGGAGGACAAGAAAGTGTGTGTGTGTGTGTGTGTGTGTGTGTGTGTGCGCGCACGTGTGTGTGTGTGTGTGTGTGTGTGTGTGTGCACGCACACGCGTGTGTGTGTGTGTGTGTGCGCCGTGTGCGTGTGTGCGTGTGCGCGTGTGCGCGAGAGAGAGGGGAACAGAAGAGAGAGAGGACAAGAAAGCGTGTGTGTGTGTGTTTGTGTGTGTGCGCGTGATAGAGAGATAGGGGAACAAAACAGAGACAGGACAAGAAAGTGTGTGTGTGTGTGTGTGAGGGAGACAGAGACGGATAAAGAGGAGCATTCCCTGTGGGCTTGGCTTGGCTTGCACGCTCTCTTTACTTCATCATACATTCTGCAGCTATAATTGTTTCCTGACTGAATTGCCGTCAAATTTAGATGCATTTACATAATCCAGCTCATTTGCATACCAGTTGCATTAGGAGTTTCAGAGGCGCGGGTGAGAAATCAGTCTGCGTTATCGTCACGGGTGGAGGCGATGCTGCCCCACCTCCCTGTGCAGGGGTGAAACACGCTGTTGCGTTTTCATCACGGGTGGAGGCTATGCTGCCCCACCTCCCCGTGCAGGGTGAAACACGCTGTTGCGTTATCGGGTGGAGGCGATGCGTCCCCACCTCCCTGTGCAGGGGTTAAACACGCTGTTGCGTTATCGGGTGGAGGCGATGCGTCCCCACCTCCCTGTGCAGGGGTTAAACACGCTGTTGCGTTATCGTCACGGGTGGAGGCTATGCTGCCCCACCTCCCCGTGCAGGGGTTAAACACGCTGTTGCGTTATCGGGTGGAGGCGATGCGTCCCCATCTTCCTGACCCGTGCAGGGGTGAAACACGCTGCTCTAGAGCAGATGGAAACGAATACACAGATTGATTATTGCAGACTGGTTAACTGCCCATATGTTCACAGGAGGACGAGGGTCCTGGTCATTGTGCACTCCACTCTACAGAACAGTGTGTATGTGTGTGTGTGTGTGTGTGTGTGTGTTTCACAAATGGTCCGGAAGCGTCAGGCTTCTGCCATAAACCAATTGGTTAAGTGAATGTGGCCCGTGTGTAAGAGGTGATTCTATTTGGGTAATGCCTCAGTATCAGTCGGTAAGTGCACATCTTCAGGGGAGATGACGTGAGATGGAGCCCTTATATCGCAGTTTCATAAATAAGCCTGCTGGCACTTTTGCTAATGGTAGCCTGCTTCCCCCACGCCATCACCCCAACCACCACCTCCACCTCCACCCACACTCACTCACACGCAGAGACATGCACACACACAGACACACACAGACAACCACACACACAGACGCACACACACAAACACACACTCCCACACTCTCTCTCTCACACACACACACACACACGCATTTTAACATAGCTTTTTGCAGTTTTAGCTGAGTGGCCTGACTCCACCTAAGACAGATGGACACGTGTGAAGAGTAGCCCTCTCTGTTCCAGTGACGTCAGGCACATAGCATAGCACTGGACCACAGCACCGTTGGTCAGGCACATAGCATAGCACTGGACCACAACACCGTTGGTCAGGCACATAGCATAGCACTGGACCACAGCATATGCATCGTTGGTCAGGCACATAGCATGGCACTGGACCACAGCATATGCTTATTTTAATCCCATTTATTTCTGGATGAATCACATTATCAACACTATTATTATTATTAGTATTATTATTATTATTTATAAAAATAATCATTATTTGCAACGGACTGACTATATGTTACATTGTAATACTGAGTGTTTTTACAAACAGCACAAATACATAATGCAAGGACAATGATAGTACCTGATAGTACATGTTGTTACACAGATTGTACCACTGTACCTAATTAGGTAGGTACACTGTAACAGCGACACATTAAAATAAAGTGTTACCATTTATTATTATCGCTTCGCGGTCATATAATGATTGTCAAAGTTTTTTTTTTTTTTTTTCGTCATCTACTTCCTGAATTTTTGGTCAACGATACCCGGGACACAGAAACACCTGGGAACATGAAATGTGGTGGGTATGTAGCCCCACTAGACTTTTACGGAAAAATTTAGTTTGGTCCCCGGGGGCCACTCCCCCACCGTGCTGGGCCCCCCCTGAAACCCCAAAAATGCAGTTTTTCCTAAATAACTACCTGAACCGTGGCACTGAGGATGAATATATTTTTATGGTATGTTGGTCTCAAGGGCCCACATCAACCTAGCCCATAATCACTCATTTGTGATTTGCACCCCTCCGGTAAAAAATGAAAATGCAATATCATTCTGCTTTAATCGCCCCTCTCTTCAGTTAAGATGTTCAGAACTGCACCAAATTTTATGTGTATGATTAACCTGACATTCTCTGGGGGTATGCCAAGTTTCATAGAATTTCATCCATGGGGGGGGGGGGGGTCTAAAAAAAATTTAAGTTATGTGTACATTTAGTGACTGTACACTCATTGGCTGTAGATGGCGGTGCACACATATACACACGCACACACACACACAGGCACGCACATACCATCGGTATCGGCAATTAGAACGACCGATACATACAGTAATTACAAATTCAGTGGGATTAAAGGAAAGCCAAATATTCATCATCATCATCATGGCTGCATTTCCTGTATTGGCAATACATAGTCGTTTGTCCACTAGATGGCGCATCGTTGCAGTGAGACGTAATTTTGTTGGAAGTTAAAAGTGGGTTGGAAAAACAATGGACGCTTCCTACAAGGACTGTAGTTTACCGCAGAGAACGTCTAAGGATAGGACGATTTTCACATGAAATGTAATTTCCATTTCTTCTTGAGGCCGAAATAAATCTGAGAATGTCTATCGGACATGCTTGGTTTTTACTGCAGGTACGTTAATCTTATAATATCAATAGCTATAGGACCTATAGGTACAATCATGTTACCGTTAGCATTGGTTGAGTGATGGAGGCCAATTTGATTGCATTTGTAGAAAACTATAAATGCGGTTATACCAAGCAAATTGATAGCAGCACTAATCTTACGACTGTCATCTCATTTCTTCTTATGACCATAACCTAGGCTACTAACAGGAGCTAAGTGAGTTAGCCACAACACGTTCGCTACGTGATGTTTTTTTAATGGAAAATATATAGGCTACCTGAAAGATAACCTGTCTATGATGCATCCTAAACACCGGGCTGGGACATTTCTGCTCAAAGTCTCAAAAAGCATCTGAGTCAATGTTCATTCCCAAACACCCATATAGGCTACTTCAATTCTCTATTTTCAAAGGTGATTCAAGTAAGGAAGAGCATGGCTCAAAGTAAAGTAACCAGGACTGAAACTACATCAATTCGTCAAAGTGAATAATTTGTGTCGCAATGTAGATTTATTAACGCACCCGTGATGATCTGCATCTCCATTTAAGCCAAATGTTTTAGAGCGCACGTTGAGAGATGTATCCAGGGCAGGGCTGTACCTACACATATTTGTTGCACGTGCTACAAAAATCATTCTTTGCGATGGATGATTTAGTACCAACGTTACACCGGTCCGATACAGTTTTGCCTATGGCTATACCGTGAGACTGAGGTGCTTTTTGTTTGTTCGAAGTGCGTGTTTAGGGTGCGAGAGGGGAGTCTATGTGCTTGATTCCAACTTGGTAGTTGTAGTCTATGCGATTAAAAAACACGTTTGTGTGAAGTATCCAAACAATGATAACGCTTTCATTATGGCTGCTTTACGCACAGACCTTGAGCTACTGTACAGTGGGGTGAGTTCCATTTAGAAGTGTCCACTTCATTCGCGCTTTCCATGATTAACACAGCTGCGTGAAATGTATTACTACTGATATGCAAAACTATTAACTTTTCGCCAAGAGGTGGCAGCTTAAGTCCGCTTGATACTGTAAGCCATTGGTTCCCAAAGGAGATTTTATTTAGGTCGGCAGCATAGCCTAGTGACCATTTATGTTGTGTAATAGGCCAAGCATAGGGCCTACCTTATATAGCTTACATAGTTTGTTAACAGTCACGGTTTTGTCATAACTCCTCTATGCATTTTTGCATTTAGAATAGCTCTGAAACCGGGGGGCGAACACGTCGCAGGGGGGGCGCCAGTGCGTGGATATCTCAATCGCAAAATTAAACAATATTTTTATCTGGTGCCTACCATGGACTAGGCTGGGTGAACTCAGCCTGATGTGCCGGCGATTTCTTTTTCGATTTCTTAAAAGATTGAGCTTGGTCTGGCGAAAGCCAGACTAACCATGGACCTCATAGTTGCAAAATGCAAAGGAACATGAATCAGTCTATTATTTGCACGAACAATAACGGACGGTAGCTCTTCAACTTGGCCTGTTAAAATGTGTATGAACAGTCTAGCAACGCATTTCATGAAGGCCCTTTTGGACATGTCAGTTATTTGCACCACTGGGTAAAACTGCATTTTGTTTTAGACTACTATTTAATTTGTGCATTGACAATAAAGCTGAATATCATATGAACTAGATGACTAAACTTATGCATATGTAGAAGAATAAACATTCACAAAAATCCATGACATGACCTCTCTTCTTGATAGCTGTTGAAAACTGCATGGAACTGACAGGGATTGTTTTGTTTAATAATAAATAAATAAATACATTATGCTGCTACCTTCTGCTTTTCCCAAATACAATGTAGCCTACAAGTGTAAGTGACCTTTCATCAATCCAGTTGCAATGGATGAACTGTGATGAACTGCCCTACTTTTAGAGATTTTAAAGGTTTTATAACAATGCTATAACTTTTTTGGCTATTCTACAATCTATTTATCTTTGCAGCGCCAGTAGGCTACTTTCTGTGCAGGCGCACACACACACACAGGCATGCCAAACAAGCATACACAAAAGTTTCAAGAGTGGGGGATGGAGTAAAAGATGGAGACAAATTGATTAGTGTGCTTTATTTTCGCGGAACGGATGTACAGAACTGAGCGGCGGTCATATTGTGTACCGTTATGTGGTACATCTAGTTTATTTGCAAATACTGTATTAATTCTTATACATAGCCATATTCTACTGCTCTTCATCCTATTCTTATTGTTCTGTTTTTATTCTTTTATTCTTTTTATGTTTTTTATTTTTTTATTCTTATATGTTAAAGGAACACGCCACCCAATGTCAGTAGTAATATACAGTATGTTCTTACCTTAACTTTCACGAGTTGAGTCATACTTCTCCCATGTCGGTATGTGCACTCAAACGCTCTGGCGTGCGGCGCGAATGTGTTGCATGCATGTTGCTATGCTAGCGGGCTCAGACGTAGCCATATAGGGAAGAAGATAGCAGTAATCAAAAACATCCACGTTTTCCCTACTTAAATACACTTGCACGAGTAGTTGATAAAAATGTGTAAGGTCACACAACATGAAACGTGGCGATTTTCCAAGCGAATAAACAGGAGAACTACAATGTGTGGCGCAATAGCACTTGGGAGTACTTTGACCAAGCGTAGTAATATTAATTAACACCTAATTGTAGATCCTATCCACCGTTTGCAGCGAAGCGGAATTCTATGAAACATGAAATCACTATAATACTTCTGCTTGTTATCACAACCCTTCACAATGCATGTTATAACCATGATTGTTCACAATCTACTTTACCACTACCTGCTGCTTTGCTAAGTCAGCTCAAACTAACGCCAGCAGGGCAGGTTGTCTCTATTTACGGAAATGACTGTGTGTGTGTCTCGGAGGGGGAGGGGGAGGGGGAGGCTGAGGGGTGGATAGGATCTACAATTATGTGTAAATTAATATTACTACGCTAGGTCGAAGTACTCCCAAGTGCTATTTACTACTGACATTGGGTGGCGTGTTCCTTTAAGTGAGTGTTGTACCTTGAGAGCAAAGATTAACGGGAGTCAAATTCCTTGTTTGTTTACACAAACCTGGCCAATAAAGCTGATTCTGATTGTTCACTCCGCTATCCCTCCCTGTAAGCTGAACTATCCCTCCCCTGCAAATTGCTTTGGATAAAAGCTCAGTTAAACCAATACATGTAAAAGTTAATGTAGAGAGTTGGGGTTAATAAACTCTTATATATCTTATATCTTATATAATAATTAATATTTCTTATAATAATTCATATATGTGTATGTGTAAAATAAGTCAGTTATGAATCCCAGATGCCTGCTTGGGTGATTGGCACCGCTGTTTCCTTTGATTGTGTTTATCTCTCTGTGTTCCACAGTGTTGGACAAATGAATTTCCACAGTTTCCACAATTCAGAGATGTTTTCTTCTCTGAGAGCTTTCTTATCTCAGTGGTCCCATATGTGTTGTAAATGGCCATAAATCATACAAAGCTGTTAACAAACCTTAAAGACACATACATGACAAAGATGTTCTCTCTTTTTATGTTCTAAATGCAGCTGGGAATTTGGTCAAAGTTAGCTTCACAAACCGCAGAACATATTTTTTTGTTTTTAAATATTTTTGGCTCTCTAGTTTTTAGTTCTAGGTTTTACATTATTTAGTGTGCAAATAAATTAATTAACCAGATGCTAAAAACATTGGTTGACTACATATTTCTTTAATGAAGAAAAATATCTTAGAACGTATTTATAGTGATCTATCTGACAAAAACAATAGAATAGTTAAAGCTGCAGTTGGCAAGATTTTTTTGATCATATTCACTGAAACCGACACTATGCTCCGACAGAACAACATAAATCAGCCGGTTTTAAAAAAAAAACCTGCACTTCTACCTCCACCTAGAGCCTGTTATTTGTTTTGCAAAAATCCACAGCTCCCGGTTCTTCTGGTCAAATCAGAGCAGGGCTGTGTGCGATCTGACTATCAATCACAGTCTGGTGCGCACTGACGAGCACAAACTCGATGAGAGGGTGCTTGGTGGTAGTGGGGGAGTGGCATGAGAGTTGTAAACATTCAAAAACATTTTGTCCCCTCAATCTGTCAGACTTGCCCATTGCAGCTTTGATTTGAATTGAATGTTGAATTTTTATGAATTTGACCAACACTGTAGGTGTGTTCTGCGTGTGTTTGGTGTGTTTCCTCTGTTCTGTCTTCTGTCTGTGTTCTGCATGTTCCCTTTGTGCATGTTCTGTCTGTGTTCTGCATGTGTTCTGTTCTGTGTGTGTTCTGCGCGTGTCCCGTGTGAGCTTGTCTGCTCTCTAATGACCAGGCTGATGTTCTAGTTCCGTCAATCGTGACGCAGAATCTGTTCTGCGTGTGTTCTGCGTATGTCCTGTGAGACTAGGCTGATGTTCTAGCCCTGTTTCCGATCATGTTGCGTTTGTTCAGATGCGATTATGCCACCCTGGCCCCTGCAGGCAGAGGAGTGTGTGACTGTATCGAGAGACAAGTCGCATGAGAGCAGAGCAGCTGAGAGGTGTGTGTGTGTGTTGTGTGTGTGTGTGTGTGTGTGTGTGTGACAGTGCCAGCCATGAACTTTGCTCTTAGCACTTGACGCCACATGAGCACCACAGTGCTTGAGGAGATGTCTTCATTAATCATGCAACATTAAGAACACCACGGTTAACACTCTCTAGGCTAATCAAAGGGACTCTTCATCCCCACCATCAAAACAAAAACTAAGCCTCCGTTTGAAACACACTGTCAGATTTAGGAAGTAAAAGTCTTTCACATGGAGCGGATAAAAACAAGCATTGCTGAAGAGTAAACAGCACTTAATGAAGCTGTGGGAGACGTGAGAGAAGCCAGAGTTATTTTGCGCCTTCTATTCACAGAGTATTAACAGAATTAGTAACACTGCCCACTACATAGCAAGGGTGAACAAACCGCTACGTACCACTGCCCACGGTGGTCACTGTCTGATGATGTGCAACACTAGATCAGAGTAATTGAACCACACAAACCAGTGTCTCTCACTGTGATTCCTCTCTCTGTCTGTATATCTCTATATCCTGTGAAAAAGGTTATTTAAAATGTGTTCAGAGAATAGTTATATTAACAACGATTTGTGAATATTTACTGGTCAAAGCAGTTTTAAATGAACAAAAAAGTAACATCCGAGAGCTTAATTTTTCAGGACCTCAGGAGGGCACACACACACACATTATTTGTATGCATGCACAATCTTCTATTCATGTTTTTAACCTATTTCTTCTCTGTTCACAGTGTCATCCTGACTGCATGTATGTCTTATCTATTTCTATTTCTTATCTTCTCTTATCATATATTACCATTTCCATCTCTTTTGCTTTTGTTTTCCCCCTGCAGTGTAGAAATTACAGTATTTGCCTGAGGCAGTTTCCACAAATCTGATCCACAAATACAGTCATTTTGGATTATTAACTCTACAAACACTCCGCCAGCTTCCTGTAACAGCAACACAACCCTCTCTCCCTTCGTTAATAATCACAACACTCTGTCCCTATATCACATATCACACTCTGTCCCTATATCATATATCACAACACTCTGTCCCTATATCACATATCACACTCTGTCCCTATATCATATATCACAACACTCTGTCCCTATATCATATATCACAACACTCTGTCCCTATATCACATATCATATCACACTCTGTCCCTATAGCACATATCACACTCTGTCCCTATATCACACTCTGTGATATGTGATATAGGGACAGACTGTTGTGATATGTGATATAGGGACAGAGTGTGATATGTGATATAGGCAGAGCCGGACAGTAACGGAGTACATTTACTTGAGTACAGTATTTGAGTACAACTTTGAGGGATCTGTATTTTACTCGAGTATCATTTTTTGGGAGTACTTATGACTTTACTCAAGTAGGCTACATTTGAGAGGCAAATATTGTACTCTTTACTCCGCTACATTTCTATCCATAACCGTGAGTACCCGTTACTACTTATAAAAAAAAGGAAAGAAAAATCTCGGAAACCCTCAATTTGTTGTTTCCCTCTCAAACGTGATTGATTGGATTGTGCAGGCGCCACTGATTGGGACACAGTGACAGCCTATCAGCAATCACCTTCAGTTTTCCGCCAAAGTCAACTCCATGGTCAGATTTAGATGAGAGATGAAACCATGGAGGAAACAATGGAAGAAGACACAGTAGGTCCATCCCGGAAATGTGCCAACCCGTGGCCCCACCTCGCCAGACTATTTGCATTTTCTGAACAAGTAAATTATAGTTTTCGCTTTAAGTGTTTGCTGTGTTTACCAAAACAGAACTTCATCACCGCCTACAAAAATTCATCCTCCAACTTGCGGAAGCATGTCAAGGTATGTAGGCCTACATTGAAATAAACTTTATAGCTTCTAGATTCTAGCTATAGAATAAAAAGAAAAGTGCACTAAATGATTTGCTAGCTGTGATAATGTAGCTTTTTACATTCTCGGTTACGTTTGAGTAGTTGAAGCCGCACCCGCCAATTTGCCAGCTGTAGCTAGCCATTCAGATTGCTAACTTTGGCCTGACAATAAAAGAGCATGCCAATATTGCAGCACTTGTTGAATTGTGACTTGTTGAATGTCAGAAGCACCTAAATACTTTGCTGGTCCACATAAATTAAAGTTAGTTGCACCAGTAAAACCGATTTAAAAAGTTAGTCTGGAGCTATTGGAAAATTCTGAACAACCAGCACTTCATAATTAATAATACTGCTGTGTAGACTACATGATTGGTATCTTTTCTAATATTTATTAGTTTATTATAGTGTAAACTGAAATATTATACTGTGTTTTACAGAGAAGGCATGAGACACATCTGGAGGAATACTGTCAACTGACTTCAACAGCCTGCAAGAGGCCATCAGAAGGTGGAACAGGAGTCAAGGCGAAGCAACTGAAGCTGCTGGAGACCAAGCAGGTGTCTCAGAAGACGGTTGATAGGGCTATACTCCGCTTCATCGTTCAAGGTCTCCAGTCCTTCTCCCTGGTTGAGAAACCATCCTTCCAAGACCTTGTTGTAGAATTACAACCGAGCAGTGCTGTCATGTCCCGCACAACTGTGCTTCAGCTACATCTAAAATGAAAGAACGTCTCAAAAACTAAATGAAAAAGGTACCATACATTGCCACCACTACTGATTGTTGGACGGCCAGGAGAAGGAGCTTTATAGGTGTAACAGCCCACTGGCTCGATCCTTGCAGTTTTGAACGCCGTTCAGCTGCCCTTGCTTGCCGTCAACTAAGGGGCTCCCACACATTCGATGCCTTGGCAGCTGTTTTGACCGACATTCATGCAGAGTATGAGATAAGTCATAAGGTTGTTAGAACTACAACAGACAACAGGTCGAATTTCGTGAAAGCGTTCGTGTCTTTGGTCAGCAGGACGAAAATAACAATGAAGAGTTTGTTGCAGAAGACACAATTGAAGAAGAAGTAGGAGAAGATTGTGATGCATCTGATGGTGAAGAGGAGGTGGAATTCATGGATGTGGAAGCCATTCTGGAGGAAGATGATGGGCTTCAGTATCAGCTGCCGAAACATCATCGGTGTGCATGCCACTTACTAAATTTAGTTTCCACAGTCGATGTTGATCGGGCTAATAAGACAGAAGCTTACAAGAAATTGTCCAGATCAGCCTTTTCTAAGTGTCAGGCACTCTGGAATAAAGCATCAAGGTCTCCTCAAAATGCAGAACTTATAGAGGAACACTGTAAGCTTCACTTGGTACAGCCTAATTCAACTCGATGGAACTCTTCTTTCATGGCCATGGAATGTGTGGTCAGAATCATTAGAGACCAAGGAGAGGGATCTGTGAGAACGGTCTGTGCTGCACTCAATGTTCCAATGTAAGTAGCTTATGTTAATGTATAATTGTGTTCTTATTTTGTTAGAGTAATGCTTACCACATTATCTGCTGTAGGTACATAAACAAATAAATAAATGTCCAGCATTGCACAGTGGTTTTGTATACATTTTGTTGTAATACAGTATGTGTTTGTTTATTTTCTTCTGTTTCTATTAGGTACAGCCCGGCTGACATAGCCTTTTTAGGGGAATATGTCACCACCATGAGTCCGGTTGCAAAGTCCTTAAACATACTACAAGGAGAAGTCAACGTTCAGATAGGCTGGCTGCTCCCGACAATCACCACCCTCACAACCAAGCTGGAAAAGTCTAGACCGTCACTCAGATTTTGCAAGCCACTTGTTGATGCTCTTCTTGAAGGTTTGAGGAAGCGGTTTGAGAGCATGATGTTGGAGCCAGAGCTAATTGCAGCAGCCATTCTCGTTCCAAGGTTCAAAACCTCCTGGACCAGCAATGACTGTCCTACAGCTTGGTAAGGAAAATGTTTTTTTTTTGTTTGTTTGCTTGTTTTTTCAAAAACCTTTTACATCCAACAATGATTATATGCAGTTGTTTACTTACAGAGTAATAATAACAAAAATGTGTTTGTTGGTGTGATTCTGTGTTTCTAATCAAGGCCTTAGTTACATCAAGGAACATCTGCCAGAACACGATGAAGGTCTTCGGTCTCCTGATACCACATCAACCTCTTCTGATGAAGATGACTTCTTTTCCAATGTCAAGCAGACACATTCCCATGAGATAAGTAAGCAACCTGATGGATACCTAGCCGCTACAGCTGAAGGAGTGAATACACTGGCCCCCTATCCAGCTGTGCGTAACCTCTCACTAAAGCTCAACACAGCCCTGCCAGCTTCAGCAGCGTGTGAAAGGCTTTTTAGCATAGCAGGTTTGCTTTTCACTCCAAGAAGGGGATCAATTCATTCACAGAATTTTGAGAACCAACTTGAAAGTTGAACAAGGACTTCATGACATTTAATTGAATTGAAGTACAGTACACACATACACACACACACACACACACGCACACAGAGTTGTCACACATAGATTGTGTGTGTGAGAACAGTGTTATTCAGCTGAAAGTATTTTCTCCTGCCTTTGCCTGTATGTCAATGTGAGGGGAAGGGGCTTAAAACTGTCACTCAAATGAGCTGAATTTTTTTTTCTTTGTACGCTGACCTAAACACAGCTGATTATCTTTATCATTATTATTTTCTCTTCTTTGCTCTATGCTGCGTGTATAACACGGTCAGGTTCAGAGTCAGAACATTGCTATATTGCCTTCTTTGCTGGTTTAGGTTTATTGATTTGAGTGATGGAAAAAACAGAAACTCACATGTCGACACAATTGTTAGCTGATTTTTTTTTTTTCTGATATTACACAATAATGTAAGCTGAGCATTTTCTTTGATGTTCTGTTTAAGACAGTCAGGTTCAAATGTGGGTACAAAAAATCCATTAAAACTCTAGCAGAGGTTTGTCAGAGTGTTGCCATTGTGCTATTGCCTTGTGGGCAAGTGAAAAATGTTAAATAAAACAACATGGTAAAAAGATGAAAATGACTTGATTTTCCTTTAACATTCTCCAAGGTATTAACATTTTTCCATGTAGGACGTTTCTGTACATAAATGTAAGCACTGTGGCAGTAGCAATGCAATATTTAGAATTAATTATTTAGAAAGAACTACTCTTGATACTCAAGTACTTTAGTACTTTTACTTAAGTAGACATCTGACTGTTGTACTTTTACTTGTACTTGAGTAAAATTTAGCAAAGGGTATCTGTACTTTTACTCAAGTAATGAATCAGTGTACTCTGTCCGCCTCTGGATATAGGGACAGAGTGTTGTGATATGTGCTATAGGGACAGAGTGTTGTGCTATAGGGACAGAGTGTGATATGTGCTATAGGGACAGAGTGTTGTGCTATAGGGACAGAGTGTGATATGTGCTATAGGGACAGAGTGTTTTGATATAGGGACAGATTGTTTTGATATGTTATATATTTCGGATTTGTGTGGTTGCTTGCTGTTTTACACATGGATGGAAGGCAGAGAGAAAGGTTAGCGGAGCTAAAGCATTGACGTTATTGCTAGGCAGAAACTAGCACAAGCTAGTCTGATGTGGATATGTAGACCTAGCCTAATGACTAATTAGTGGGCCACTCAG
Organism: Alosa sapidissima; assembly: GCF_018492685.1. NCBI lineage: Eukaryota > Metazoa > Chordata > Actinopteri > Clupeiformes > Clupeidae > Alosa > Alosa sapidissima. Next base: position 26,664,466 of record NC_055969.1, read on the forward strand.
GCTGATAAATGGGTTGTTTGTCGTTGGAACTGTCTATATGTAAGCCTATTTAGGCCTACTTTAATCGTTCTCTACAAACCTATTCAAAGTGCCTGGTTTTCCAATTATTTAATTACCTGTGTTATTAGGTTGGCATTGTCTGTAGGCTAGGCCTTTTTTAAATTTATACAGGCAACTATTGGAGTGCTATGATTTTGGCTAGACTGGCTTGAAATTTCCATTCACCCACAAAGCTGTTTTTATCTGTTTTTATCTAGTTCCTTACACATTTATTGAAAGTGCCTGGTTTGTGGTTGACTGGCTTGTTGTACTGCATTAGCACTATCCATAGTTCCTTTCTCCAATAGCCTATACGTAGCCTATTAGTATTTTAAATTGACATATATTTTCTTTGTGCAATTGATGTGGGTGGGGGGGTGGGCCGGTGCCGTCAGAATTTTCCCGGTGGATTTTAGTGCCCCTACTCCGCCCCTGATCACAACACTCTGTCCCTATATCATAATCACAACACTCTGGGCCAGATGTATGTACATTTGCGAACGTAGCGTTATCAGCATCATGGACAAACCGCAGATTCCGAACGCTGCTAGACCCAAGTTACCGTCGTTTATATCAAACTAGTGTAAACTGCGCCTTTCTCCGCCCATAAACGCAATTTACGAACGTCCACATCTGAACGGTAGCCTAGAAATCTAGACGCGCCCCTAGCGGCAGCAAATTAATTTGCTGCCAGGGCTAGTCTAGCAACTCTCTGTTGGCTTGTGAGCTCCAGAAATTGAAACTCAATCAGGCCAATGAAATTGTGTATAGAGTCGTTAGGTGGGCTTAACATAATGATTGATGGCAGAGTTGCAACGGTTTGGCTTGAATTCCCTGCTACTTGAAAACAAATAAGATGGATGTTGCTGTTGGCAAACAGTGTGACACGAGTTAAGCTTTTATAAGTTGGCAAACATTTGAACTAGCCAACTAGCTCCGCTGGTGGGAAACACATGGGACTCATAGCGCTGCCGCTGTCCTATTGCGTGCAGAGGGAATTTGAAAGACAACTGATTATCCCGATTAAATGATTAAATGAACTGATTAAATGAAGTTAACTGATGACAACATTAAAAAGAATCAAACGTTTAGCAATCATGAAATAATACCATACATGATAAGATGTCAACAAGCAGGGAGATAATGAAGATCTGTAATTTTACTCAAACTACTTGTGCACGTAGGCTATGGAAAATTGGTCAAATCTAGCAAGTAGGAAAGTTTAAGTGAATGACGTGAAAGTGAAAGTAAGACATTCGAAAGGCCAACGAAAGTTAAGGTTGATTTTGATAGTACAAATGTTTACAAAACTGGTGCTCTAAATAATGATTCTGTTGTCTTTGAAAGGTTCTCTTATTGACGCATTGAACTGCAATTTGGATTAACACCTGCTTTTACAACACTCTGTCCCTATAGCACATATCACACTCTGTCCCTATATCACATATCACAACACTCTGTCTCTATATCACATATCACACTCTGTCCCTATATCATATATCACAACACTCTGTCCCTACTGTATATCACATATCACACTCTGTCCCTATATCACATATCACAACACTCTGTCTCTATATCACATATCACACTCTGTCCCTATATCACATATCACAACACTCTGTCCCTATATCACATATTACAACACTCTGTCCCTATATCACACTCTGTCCCTATATCATATATCACAACACTCTGTCTCTATATCACATATCACACTCTGTCCCTATATCACATATCACACTCTGTCCCTATATCATATATCACAACACTCTGTCTCTATATCACATGTCAAACTCTGTCCCTATATCACATATCACAACACTCTGTCCCTATATCACATATTACAACACTCTGTCCCTATATCACACTCTGTCCCTATATCATATATCACAACACTCTGTCTCTATATCACATATCACACTCTGTCCCTATATCACATATCACACTCTGTCCCTATATCATATATCACAACACTCTGTCTCTATATCACATGTCAAACTCTGTCCCTATATCACATATCACAACACTCTGTCCCTATATCACATATCACACTCTGTCCCTATATCATATATCACAACACTCTGTCCCTATATCATTTATCACAACACTCTGTCCCTATATCACATATCACACTCTGTCCCTATATCACATATCACAACACTCTGTCTCTATATCACATATCACACTCTGTCCCTATATCACATATCACACTCTGTCCCTATATCATATATCACAACACTCTGTCTCTATATCACATATCACACTCTGTCCCTATATCACATATCACAACACTCTGTCCCTATATCACATATCACACTCTGTCCCTATATCATATATCACAACACTCTGTCCCTATATCATTTATCACAACACTCTGTCTCTATATCACATATCACACTCTGTCCCTATATCATATATCACAACACTCTGTCCCTACTGTATATCAGATATCACACTCTGTCCCTATATCACATATCACAACACTCTGTCTCTATATCACAACACTCTGTCTCTATATCACATATCACACTCTGTCCCTATATCACATATCACAACACTCTGTCCCTATATCACATATCACACTCTGTCCCTATATCACATATCACAACACTCTGTCTCTAAATCACATATCACACTCTGTCCCTATATCACATATCACACTCTGTCCCTATATCATATATCACAACACTCTGTCTCTATATCACACATCACACTCTGTCCCTATATCATATATCACAACACTCTGTCCCTACTGTATATCACATATCACACTCTGTCCCTATATCACATATCACAACACTCTGTCTCTATATCACAACACTCTGTCTCTATATCACATATCACACTCTGTCCCTATATCACATATCACAACACTCTGTCCCTATATCACACTCTGTCCCTATATCACATATCACAACACTCTGTCTCTATATCACATATCACACTCTGTCCCTATATCACATATCACAACACTCTGTCTCTATATCACATATCACACTCTGTCCCTATATCACATATCACACTCTGTCCCTATATCATATATCACAACACTCTGTCTCTATATCACATATCACACTCTGTCCCTATATCATATATCACAACACTCTGTCCCTATATCATTTATCACAACACTCTGTCCCTATATCACATATCACACTCTGTCCCTATATCACATATCACACTCTGTCTCTATATCACATATCACAATAGTCTCTTCCTGTACATTTGGTCAAACTCATCTGTTCGTATGTGACACAGATCACGCCAGTCTCCCCATGCAGGTCACTCCATGCAGGTCACCCCATGCAGGCGTTCCCTATTTTCCATATCACACAAGTATCTCCTCATATTACAGACTTGTATATCACATCATGCTAGTTTCTTCCTGTACCTCAGATCACACTAGTCTTTCTTGACATCACTGATCACAACACTCTTTTCTTTACCCCACAGATCACACCAGCAGCTCTCGGCACAGACATCCCCTCCCCCCTCTCCACCATCCTGCCCTACCCCTCCCCCTCCTCTGTGCGGAGGAACAAGGGCAATGTCTTATGTGCCGCCGTGCATTTGATCAATACATTCCCAGCTAAAAGGGACACCAAAGAGATACAAACCCCCTCCCTCACTCACTCCATGCCCCCCTCTCTCTCTGTCTCCCTCTCACTCTCTCGGCATCCATCCAGAGGACCAGTGTGTCTAAATGACAAGAATTTACAGGCCTGACATCACTCTGCATGCCAAGCACTTCTGCACCACACCGGCTCATACTGCTCTCTGTGGGCCTGTAGGGCCACCACCCATACATCACACACGTATACCACCCTTACATCACAAACATATACCATCCATACATCACACACATATACCACCCATACATCACAAACATATACCACAGATATACCTTCCATTTATCACAAACATATACCACCCTATGTATCACACACCGAGCTATCACCCATGTACCACCCATACATCATGCATGTTGTGTGTGATGTCTGTATGCTACTGAGACCTTGAATTTCCCCTTGGGGATCAATAAAGTATCTATCTATCTATCTATATACCACTGCTGTAATGTTATAGAGCACCAACCCTATACCACACATATACCACTGCTGTAGAGTTCTTAAGCACCAACCCTATACCACTTCTGAGCCTCTAAGCCCGTAGTGAATCATACATACTTCCACCACTATTCAAACACATAGAGGACCACGCACACGCACACACACACGAGTGCACACACACACACACACATTATGGGCTGAGTAAGCAGTCTGACTAATGATCCAGAGTGGCTGTTTTGATCAGTCTCCTATGATGATGAATAATTTATAAATTATTGAGACACACACACACACACAACCCTTTATGATTGATATCCACATGGTCAGGGATGTAGTGGAGCTAAACGCAAGTAAACACAGTTCATCCACCTCTGAAATTTCAGAAATACAGTTTATCCACCTCTTATTATGCCTCATTTACACATACCTAGATATTTCTACAAACGGATATTTGTCCCTCTTCGTTTGTAGAAATATACGTGTTTACATAAAAACGTTTTCGAAGATAATTGCCTTTAGACGACTCTGCATAAATATGATGCTCAGACATGCTAGCCAATCAGAACCCTGCTAGAGAACTACTGACGTCATATCCTATTCCTTTCTCTTGAATGATTTTCCCGAAAACAACGATTTCCTCACAAGAGTGAAGACATCACCCGAACCGTTATCACAACCAAATTGAAGGCCATCAGAGGAAAATATAGCTGTCAATGACTACCCTGGGAATCCAGAGCTCTTGCGGAAGCATTTGCTCAGCGATAGACTCTGGCAACGAGTAATGATGTACGTAACTTTTGCCCCTTGCATCGCAGGGAACCAATCATATCTGTGTATCTACTATACACTCTAAGAAAAAAAGGTTCCACATGGAACCTAAAAAGGGCCTAGGCCTACTACTATACTACTTATATTACTTGCAAAAAAATGTCTGTCATAAGACACTCAAAACAACAATAGATACATATTTACACATTAATTTACATATTTATTGCTTAAACATATCTTCTATATTACTTGCATAAAAAATGTGTCATAAATACGCTCAAAACAGCAATAGTTACATTTTTACAAATTAATAAATTTCAAATGATTATAAAAAACACTTTATGATAATATTTTTTCCACACGCAACACTGGAGTGGAGGGCTTAGACATAGACAGGTTAAGGCGTCTTTCAAAGAATAGTAATGTGTGGTGGGCCTCTTTTGGGTACTGAACATCAAAAAGAAAATATAAACAAAAAATACAGACAAGGCCTAAGGAGGCATCAATGTCAGGGGAGGGGCCAATGACAAATTCGCATTGGAGGGCATGTGGTCAATCCATCTCTCCACTTGCTATTGTGATTCCATCCATCTTTATGGATGGTCTCCTGGCAAGGAGGGGAGTATCGCCACCCTGGAAGATGATGGTTGGAAACACGCTCAGTGGTTCCTATGCAAATGAGAAATGTACAAGGGATCTCCTGTAAGAGTCTATGATGTGAATTGACAACATAAAGCAATGTTAATTGTAATGTTAAAAACATCAAATACCTCGTCTAAACAATACAGAGCAGTGTTTCCCACAGAATTGGATTCAATTTGTGGCGGTAGCTGACTTTGACAAGGGGGGGGGGGGGGGGGGGGGTTAAGATCGTCTTGGTAGTGTATAGGTCTAATTGAGTGCCTGTCACTTTTTAAGACGTTTGAGGGAACCCTTGCAATTGTAACACAGTTGAAAGGCTGCTGATGTGTGGATGCAATTCATAACGTTTTCTACATAGTTAAAATAAAGGTTCGTACTTCTCCTTGGGACAAGCACTTTTGAATTTTGGAAAACACTTTTCCATTTACATCGGGATTTTGCAAACATTCAGTGTCAGAGTCAATAAAATGAGCCCTTCAACGAAATTGACAAGCAGCTGTAGCCTAGGCTAAGCATTCTAAATTCGACATCCAAACAGTATTCTAATGTTAGCTTTGAGATACTGCTTGATTTCATAACTTAACTTAGTTTAGTCTCTTCAATGTAGCCTACTATGTTGTGATAAGACCTTAGCAGAGTTCACTTCAATGCAGCAGTTTTGAACAAATTTGCGCCGCATGGTCACGATGGTAAGCGGATTTAATAGCAATTTAGCCAGACGTCTTCTATGCAATGCTTCTATGTGGCAACAACAATCCTTCAACAATCGTGAATATTTTGTTAAATGCACATGCAGAGGAGTGGCAGCGGGCTACGAGAGAGAGCGGGGCGGGGCGAGGAAAGGCTGCGTGCGTAAAAAGCGCAGCTCAATGGCAATGCAAGGATTTGACCTTATATTTAAATTAAATTAAATTAAATTAAATTAAATTAAATTAAACATAGAATATTCATCTGTGGCGGCCGATTTTTATTTTGCGGTGCCCCGCCACAGATTAGTCAATGTATGGGAAACACTGCAGAAACTTGGCACCCTCCTTAAAAAGGGCAGGCAAAATTAGGACAGCAGCACTTTTTTGAAGGTCTGAAATGTCAAAAGAAACAAAGAATGATTTCATTAAAACATAGTTTAATGATCTTATTATTATTAAATAATTGAAGGGTGCAAGGGAAAAGAAGAAGCTGGTGACTTACCATCTGTGTTAGTATCTCGTAGGCTTGACAGCCTCTCCCTCTGACTCCCACTGTCAGCCACTCTGATGACGTTAGGGGTCAATATACTGAGGGTGTTATGCAGGCTTAGCTTTAAGTCCAGTCCAAACCGCAACTTCATTTCAACTTAATTTCATGATGCATCTACAAATGAACAAACAAAACAAAAAAGGAAATTGTAGTTACCAATAAATGGTTATAGAACTTACTACTGAACAGCACTGAACTCACATTATAGTAATACTACTATAAGACTTTGCTACTCACCAGCTCTGGCACCCAAAGAAATTGGAACATCTCCATCACCTCCTCAGTTGGCTTTCCAATTTACTCTACCCTCTTATAGACAGTTTGCCTCATCCTGTCCATTATATGACTAATATCTGGCTGACGACGGCACAACTAATTGTTTATGGCGTTTATATGCTCTTGAAAGCTGTGGTAGTCCTCCCCAACTGCTTCAAGGTCCAACATAATTTAAAAAAAAAAGACATGCAGAGAATGCAAAACGTATGTGAGCAATGATAATATACATTTTCTCAAGCCAGACAGTCTTTCATTCAATCAGAAATAAATAAATAATGTAGCCGGACCTAACTGCTGTATGATTCAACATTTCATTCACAAACATATTACAAACCTCTTGTGTTGGCTCGTAATCAGAAGACATCTGGACCCCCACTCTGAACTTTTTTGCTCTCTGAAATTAGCAAAGAGAAATGTGTAATATTAAGATATCTGTACTGACAAACAGTGGCTACTTTGACTAGCTAGCATATAGACATACAGACAAGAAAACAAACGGGCTAAAGACAAGCAAGAATGTAAAAATGGCACCTGATGTCCAGGTGGGTCCTATAGGCGGGCCAGAGGCGAGCTAAACAGATGACAGACACAGTGGCGGATTTAGCAAATTGGGGGCCCAAGGCGAAGGTATGTACTGTATGGGCCCCCCCCCATCCGATCTTTAAAAGAGAACGAAACAAAAAATGTAGCCTACCGACTGAATGGTGGATAGGCAGGTAAAGCTAATCTAAAAGTAAAGGTTGGAGAGGAGAAAAAAACCTTCCCCTTTAAACCCTGCATGCACTTCTTTACTCCAAAATGAAGATGGAAAGCAGAGAACACACAAAGTGTAGCACTACACAAACTAGTCACGATAGCCCAACAGAGAACCCGCCCCCCACCACCACCACCTAAAAAACCCCGGTGATGGCCCTTTAATTCCCCTTTACACCTGTTTGCTTTTCTCCTACTCATATTATAGGCAACTTCTTGAAATATAATTGTTTTAATACTTATATACAGTATTAATTGGTACACTTTACATTTCTGTATACTATCTTGTCATAGCCTACACCAGAACGAGCATCAGGTGGCTGAAATGCAGTCATTTCTAACCTATTCCCAACTGCTGCATCTGCTTTGCACAGCTTGACATCTGATTATAACTTCACCATAGGGTAGCCTACACAATTTCACCGGCAATGGCTATATTTTGGATATAGGCTTAAATGTCACTCAGACAGACCGAGAGAATTGTTTTTCTTTACTCCAGCAACACTGACAACATGCTGCATAGCCTAAACAAATGTTATAGGTTTTTCTACTTTTTTTACTTGAATGCTCGATTTTAAACTATCTACTTTGTGAATGAAGTTGTAGCCTACTTTCCTTTGTTCAATGTGCTTGTTGAACGATGCTGGCAAGCATGTCCCTGTTTCCCCATCATGTCATTGCTCTCGTCTCGTTGTTGCTGCACCTTCAGTGAAGTTTTCTGAGCTGTTAGATTTATAGAACATCTACTTCCGTGTAATGACACGGGCTGATACCACATAAGCCCATAGACATAATATGCATAAGCCAGTCGTAACTTTTATAATCATGGGGCAATGCTTTGGGCGAATTCGCGATGTAGGCCTAATTCACTAACGAAACTGGCATGAGAGGGGAGATTTTCTGACGTTTCAACAACGAAAAAGAGTTTGCCATCGTTGCAAGAAGTAAGCAAATTTGTCGCTAGTCGCTGGCATTTTCTCTTGCTAGGGATGGCCAAAAGTCACTTAATCTAGTGACAAAGTCGCTAAATTGGCAACACTTTCCCAGACGTCCTTTGTGTCCATTTCATTGTGGAAGTAGGGGGTGTATGTGTAGGGACATAACCATGAACTGGACATTTTAACTACTACGTCAATGTTTTAACATATTTCTTAAGAATATTATTACAATTTACCATACTTTTGAAGCGTTCATGATGACAAGGGGTTTTTATTTATTTAATTATTTTTTTAGGTTGGTTGGGGGCCCCCCTACTAAGACTACTGGTAGGGGGCCCCAAGCAGCCGCCTACCTATGCCTCTATGTTAAGACCGCCCCTGGACAGACATAGTGTTATCCAATTGGGGCGATGTCCAGAATCAGTCAGTTAACATTGATCGTATAGTGTTATCCAATTGCGTGCAGTGAGATTTTCAAATGTGTGCTTGGTGCTGCCCCTTGAGTTGGGCCATTACGTTATTTGTGGCCAGACCCTTAATCTTTCAGATTGGGTCTGGTCCTCCAGGCTAGAGTTCTCAACGGGCCTGAAATTCACAACCCGACCCAACCCGGTCCGTGGCTTTTAAAGCTCGGACCCGATGTAACCCGACACATCAACATAAATCATCTGCCCGAACCCGGCCCACAGCCCGACGTAAAACATACATTTTGACTGTTAAACCCTGACTTTATTTAGGTGAAGATTCAACACATTTGCGTGACAATTTAGGCTACTTAAAACAGTGATTTTCTCCTCTTCCATGACGGAAAAGCCACGCCAACTTTGGACATTCTAGGAACCAATAACACCGGTATTGTTATAAACATTGGACAATAACCTCCACCATCATCAAACATGACCTCACCGAGATCACAGAAATCATAGTTTACCCACCTCTTATTTTACCACTACATCCCTGCACATGGCTAAATCACCGCCAGCATTCAGGACTCCAGTGATGTCAGCTATCGATGCTTCATCACTCCACTTGCTTTGTGTGGGGAGATCATCAGGACAAAGTCAGGATGGCTTGGGTCGGTGTGATGTCATATCCTGTCTAACTCAATAAAGACAAACAGCTGTGTAGCCTGAAAATGACTGCAAAGCTGTTGGACGTGTGTTTTCGTTTATTTTTAAATTCTGTAAGTTAGCTTACAAATGCCATAGGGAGACTGACGCTGACAGTTGTTTATTTTCACAGTTGAAACAGTTGGCTTGTGAGTTCTTCACCTGTCGGATGAGAGAGAGAAATGAGATTTTGTCACCTCCTCGCTCTTTTCAACAGCAGCCTCTCAATTACGCTAGCTGTGATTCAGAGAAACCTGCAGTGTCTCACCTATCACACATACAATTCTGTAGCAACTCTTATTAGTAATGGATGTGTTGTCAGTTTATACTCCCCCTCTCCCTGACACAGAGATATGTAGGCCTCTGTCAGCTTATTCGTCACATCAGTGTGGAAGCTGATATCTAGCACAGCTAGCATTAGCAGGAATGTTAGCACCAACACTGTACCGGTACAAGCAGGGGCGCAGCTACCCATTTTTTGAGGGGTATGCAACAACAATATTGGCGCCCCGCCCTCCAAAAAAAAAGAAACACAAACAACTATGTCAATAATTTACACTATTAGTGTTTATTAAATATATGTTTTGTTAAAGAAATGCTGCCAATTTGATGTTTAACTTGAGGAAGTATTAATAAATGGTGCATTGTCACTTTAAGAGAGTCTAAACAGTTCTCATAACGTCCTTTTGCCAGCTGTTAGGCTACTTACAAAGGATTAGGCTGATCCAACTCTAGCCTTGTTTGTTTGCGCCACATTGACAACACAATAGTAAGTTATTACAAGGAGCCTTCATTGTTGGGATATGGAAACATGTAATGAGTTGTTGCTAGCGTGACATTTTTGTTTTCCATTAAAAGTGCAGTACGAGCATGGTAGCCACCTAGCTATCTGAATGGAATAAGCTATGTTTCAATCGGCATATGCTTAACAAACGCTAGTCTCTTAACATGCATAGGCCTATTTGCAAGCCTCCAAGCACAGACGTCACACTTTAAATCCTACCTGTTGCCATTCACCATCCACTTATTTAACTGATGTCGCATCCCTTGACATGCCATCTCCTTTTCCCTCTGTCTTTTTCTATTTTTAGCCACCGACAGCTTTTTTGCTGTAACCATCTTTTTCCATAGACGGCAACTCACTACTCGCAGGCCTATCTGCTCACTCAGCGCTCACGGTGCCCCCACTCCCTCTTCTATGTCAAAATTCTATTATGGAATCTTATGAGATAGGGCGCCTACTGTAGCCAGTTAGTCCTCTAAAATGTTATAGAACATTGACAAAATGTTGAAATGGTTTAGAAACGCACAACAGTAGCTACATATAGAAAATAGCAAATATATATATATATATATATATATATATATATATATATATAATTTTATTTTTATTTATTTATTTATTTTTTTAACCATCGCTTTGGCGCCCCCATGGTGTTGCGCCCCTATGCGCCGCATATAGCGCATACCCACTTTTTGCGCCACTGGGTACAATTAGACTATTTGACAACTACAGTAAAATTCAGTAGTCGTGAAACCCCTGTGTGACTGTATATGTATGTGTCCGTGTGTGTGTGTGTGTGTGTCTGTGTTGGTACGTGTGTGTGTGTGTGTGTGTGTCTGTGTCTGTGTTGGCATCTGAAGTATCTGAAGCAGTAAATGAGTGTAGGTGTGAGGTTTCTCAAAAGGTGATGTTTTCTTCCTCATCTGTCTTTTCAGTGGAGATGTTTTTCACTGCCTTCCCTGTCTGCTCACTAAGACTTCATCTCACCCGACCCCCCCTCTCTCCCCTCTCTGCGCGGTGCAGCTACGCGGGCTCTTTAACGGCCCAGGCCTCTGCTTGTCAAATAGAATAGAGTGGAGTACAAATTGCACAAGGTGCCAAGTATTTAAGAGAGGTTCACCTTGAAAGGGATTATGACCAAGGGCAGGAAGGGGAAGCAAGTCAGAGAGGAGAGGAGAGCTGCTGTCAACTGTACTGGAGGCTGTTGGCATATAGAGTGAAGCTCAGTAGGGCTGTTATTTCCATTTGGTGGTAAATTATTAATTGAACTGATCGCTAATGAACAGTTGATTTGTTGTTATACATAAAGAGTTTGATTTGATTGGAAAATATAGTGTGCACAGTGTGCATGTCTACACACAAAGGGAGACACACACACACACACACACACACACACAAGCACACACACTGGCTAGACATAATCAACATGGCCAGAATGAAATTATAGATGTTCTCTCAAAGAGATGCCTAGAAATTTATTGAATCATTTGTCAGATAATTAGTCAGATTTCTTTCGCTAACGACTTATGTGTTTTTACGTGATCAATCAACCGGTCTGTGCGCTCCTCAGAACCCTTTTCATTTGCCTCTCTCTCCATCTGTGTGTGTGTGTGTGTGTCTCTCACTCTTAATTAGTGTTATCCATCTCCCCCCGAATGAACATGGCTGAATGAAAGTCCTCCAGAATGCTGTCAGACTACTTTTCATAGCGCATAATGAAAGCTCCCAAATCATATGCAACAAGCATATTAATGAAGTATCAATTAAAGTCGGATTGCATCCTGCAAGCCTGATAAGACCGCACGCATCTAATCACTGTCGCCAGGGAGGAGTGTTGACATTGTTTTGTCATCCTTCTCACGTTGTATTTCCTCCTGGCTTTCATCTTTAAAGATTGATCAGCAGGGCGTTTGATGGTGTCTCTTTGTGAGAGGGACGTAATTAAACTGGCCCCGAGGACCACAGGTGGCCACGTGTTAGGCATCTGGAGGGAGATCAAGTGTGTGTGTGTGTGTATAACGGCAGTGTGCATGTGGCACTGTATGTGTGTGTGAGTGTGTGTGTGGGTGAGTGTGTGCATGTGCGTATGCGTGTGTGTATGTGTGTGGGTGTATGTGTGTGTATAACGGCAGTGTGCATGTGGCACTGTATGTGTGTGTGAGTGTGTGTGTGGGTGGGTGTGTGAGTGTGTGCATGTGCGTATGCGTGTGTGTATGTGTGCGGGTGTATGTGTGTGCGCAAGCGTGTGTGTGTGGGCCAGTGTGTAAGTGTGTGTGAGATGGGGATGTGAATGAGGCTGACGGCTCTGTGACTTTTGACTTGTTATGCTGTGTGTGTGGTGTCATGACACTCATGCGAACAGCACAATGCACTTAAGCCTCATTACTGTTTGAGAACCTGAGGGCACACAGCGAACCCAAAACTCTCCACCAATCACACGCCACCATTCAGAATGTCCATATGAGACATTTCCAAGGTAACTTTCCACAGCGACTGTCCATGGCAACGGATGCTGACCGAGTGACCATGTGACAGTACAACCCCAAATCAGAAAAAAGTTGGGACGTTGTGTAAAATGCAAATAAAAGCAGAATGTGATCATCTACAAATCTTGAAAACCCATATTTAGCTGCAAAATGTTCATAGACATCATATCAAATGACAAATTTGACTATTTCATGGAAAATATTAGCCTGGAAGAATCCAAACTTATTCACAAAGTGAAAAGAGTCTGGTGACTCATGATTGGGATTCGTTTCCAACACTTGCATCGCGACAGCCACTGACTTATAACCACTAACTTCCTACTTTACCTAAACTTTACATACTGACAATAAACAGAATCAACAGTAAGGAAACAATGCATGTGGGTCTACCTTTGCTGTAAATACATTTCTGCATTTTTCCAACTGTATTTTTTGATGTTTGCAGGTGTTGCTGCTTCTGTTTATCACAATAAGTTTTGGTTTCGTCTTCCCCTCTCGTCGCTGATTGGCCTGACATTTTTGTTGTTTGAGGGAAACGGTTATGAACTATGGTGTTCCAGACTAGATCTGAGGGAAACGGTTATGGACTATAGTGTTCCAGACTAGATCTGAGGGAAACGGTTATGAACTATGGTGTTCCAGACTAGATCTCCCTGAAAGAAGATCTAGATGGGCGGGCCAGGCTAGGAAAATATATGTACATTTTGAATTTAATGCCATGTTTCAAAAAAAGGTTGTGACAGGGGCATGTTTACCACAGTGCTGCTTCACCTCTTCATTTAACAACATTCTAAATGTTTAGGAACTGAGGAGACCAGATCAGCTGCAGTCTGGGTCTTGTAAATATGGGTTTATGAGATTTGCAGGTCACATTCTGTTTTTATTTGTCTTTTACTCAACGTCCCAACTTTTTCTGATTTGGGGTTGTAAAGAAAAGGCACCATGTGGCAGTAAATAAAAGATGCTCTTGTGACAGTAGTGTTTGATGGAGGGCCTATATGTGTGTGTGTGTGTGTGTGTGTGCAGGAGTGTGAATGTGTGTGTGTGTGTATATATAAGTATAAGTATATAATAATAATAATAATACATTTTATTTAAAAATGCCTTTCAGGACACCCAAGGTCGCTTCACAGATAAAACAAATAGAAGGAAAAAAATATATAAATATATATAGTCCATATAGCCATATCAAAGTCCATGGCTAGTCTAAAGAGAAAGGTTTTCAGTTCCTTTTTAAACTGGGCAGTGGATTCACACTGCCTGATGTTGTTTGGAAGTGAGTTCCATAGCTTTGGGGCTGTGTGGGAGAACGCTCGCTCTCCCATGGTGCTGAGGTTCATCTTGGGCACCTTGAGCAGACCAGCTGATGAGGATCGCAGCGAGCGGGAAGGGGTGTAGCTCTCCAAGAGGTCGGTGATATAATTGGGAGCAAGGTTATGCAGGGCTTTATATGTCAACAGTAGGATCTTAAAGGTCACATTCACTGAGAAACCGTTTAATACTTGTTACTTTCGAAATACTATAGCTCACTCCAAGTTGCATATGCATGCTGCACGTGAAAATGATCTTCTACCCCCATTGCCCGCATTAGCCAATGAAAGAAAATACATGGAAAAACAAGCGAATCAGAAAGAGCCCTTCCCAATGACGCCGAAGGGAAACTGACTATTCATGGCCTCGCCCACCTTGGCTTGTGACTGCCTACAGGAAGACTGGAAGATTTTGCGGCTAGGGGATTGTCTCTCTGCAGCTAGTAGGAGCTAACAGCAAGTTGCCAACATGGCGGAAAAAAAATCGTGCCTGTTTTATTTTTTTGGCAATAACACATCAATGTTGCATGTCTTGCCTTAGAAACATGAGTTGAGGAAGAAATGGTTCGGATTTATCGTTGGAACACCACCACCGAAGAAGTGCAACATTAGTTCTGTGTTCCAATCATTTCGACCACATTCACTGCCTTAGAAAGTGGTTTTGCATCGATGTTCTGAAAACCTGGTTCTGTACCGTCATGACGATCGACCACCAGCTCACAGGCTGTAAGTACAAACAAACTTTTCCACCTAACGTCTGTTACAAAATAGCATGTTCATATTCTTCACGTTAGCATGCATGAAAAGGGTACAAGCTAGGCTTAGGCTAGCCTATATTACAGGAAGCTACACCTTCACATAACTGAAGTGTTCTGTTCGCGACGTGTAAAATCAGAGAATGCCTAATAGGAAGGGCTCTGGTAAAATCCATTAGAGGAATGGTCTATTTTCCCGAACGTAGCCTACAGGCCACTAACATGCCAGGTGTAGCTACTTCCATTGATTAGGCCTATTGGAAGCTAATTGTTGCAGTACATAACGCGAACGGAATGCTTTAGTTACGTGCCTGGTGTAGCTACACTCATAAGAAACTGACCACACCACCCAGAGATTTAGCTTGTTGAACCTATAATCTTCTAACCTAAGCGTTAAACCACAAATAATAATATTAGCAACAATATTTTATGCTCAACTAAGTACGGGTATTGTTCTAGTCTAAACAGGGAAAATCAAAAACACAATACCCCTGCACTATTAGGCTAAGTTACATTGACATACAATGATGTTTTGTTTGATTACTTGCTGTTTACTTAGTGTTTTGTATGTCTTCCAGAGCACATCCTCATGTCAGGCTACACAGCTTTCTAGCCTACATTAGGTCATCACGTTAGAAGCAAAGGTTCATTTCATTTCATTTATTTATTTAAAGGACAGTGCACATTGATCAACATTTCTGTAAATGTGCCAGTGTTAGTCAGCAGGCTAATTTTCAACTGTAGTCCATTGGCAAGATGTTATACTAGGCACATGGTGGCTAAAAAAAAACATATTAAATCACATAGCAATTGACATACAGCAATAGAACATAATGCCATAATACTAGCTCCATTAAAACATTTAAAACATAAGACATATAACCATACAGCCAAACAACCCTTAAGGGATCAATAAAGTAACCACCTATCCATCTATCTATCATACATACACCATGGGTTACAGGACAGCTAAACTATAGAGGCAGACCAACATTAATGTATTATGAGAAGTGCTCACATTTTTGTATGCTCAAAAGCCAGTCCTTAAGATGGTGTGTGAATGTATGGTGAGAGGTGGACGAGGTTTGTGATCTAACTTTTATTGTTGTGCTAGTTAGTTTCTAGAAGTCTTCTTCTAGTAGGCTGATACAGGTTCTTATGTCAATTCATGGGTTTCTTCAGGTCACTTTCCACAGGTGTATAAAATCAAGCACCTCGATTATGAATGCAGACTGCATGGTGCTTGATTAATACACCTGTGTAAATGGACCTGAAGAAACCCATGAATTGCATAACAGATAGAATTGATATTACCGAATGTCTTCTTGTGGGTGTGCTACTTAGTACATCATACACCTTACCACAGTCACTAAAATATTTTTGTTTCCATTGTACCAGTACAGTTTTGTGAGATAGTGAATGTCCTGTGTACTATTAGTATCTTGTAACTTGACAGTAATACATATTTATTTACTTTAGGTACCCAAACAGAATACTTTATGAAAAGTATGAGTATTGATACAAGCACTTCGGATACACCATGGGCATGGGGGCCTGCTACCTCTACTGCCATCAAGCCTGTTCATCCAAGGCCAGCTAGAAGACCTCGGGTTGGTCAAGAGGAGGAGGAGGATGAAAGCGACATCTCCACAATAACACCTGATGGCTCCACCTATGGCCCAGCGCAATCAAAGAGCAATGTTATAAAATCATCACAGCCAACGAATGTGTTTTGTGTGTTGTCCCTTCGGATCCCCAGGACAATACAAGCCGAAACAACAACTCAGACCTTTTTCCCTAAATAATCCCAGCACTATCTTACAAAGGATCTGTAGGCCAGATGTCTGCATCATCTGGCAAAAAGAGGACATTGTTAATTCTGTGCATAGTTTGGATGTTCTTGTTTTGTGTTTGCATTATTTTAATAGACTGCAATATTACTATTTGTCAGTGTTTCACGGACCACCTAGCAAAAAAAAAAAAAAACAGTAGACCTACTTATATATTATCTTCTTACTGAACCACCTTGCTTATTGTCTTTGCACCTTGCTTATGGTGTCAGAGGATTCGTATGATTTAAACTGGCATAGGTTACATCAGTGTTGCAGAACTGTTTGGATTTACATACGAGTTGGTACAATATTGCAAACAACTCATCTATTATATTTTACCACATCTACTTGTGGAACACTTGAGAGAGCTTGCGGACCACACTTTGAGTACTGCTGCTGTATGTAAATATAATAAAGTTGTTTATAGACAATTGACCTGTTTTATATATTAATTTAGGAGTTTCATCAGTTTTTGTCCCTTTTAAGCTAAAGGTTTATCTTACCTTTCATATCTTCTGTCTCACAGAGGGCCATAGTCGTCATAGTCGAATGTTTAGTGCATTTTGAAGGGAGTACATTATGCTAAGGCAGACTGGTTCTAATCCTGGGTACAGGGTCATACAGACAACAGGGGTACTGGTGTTGCCCATTTTTCTAACCACATGAGCAATCCCCTTACGAAAAAGTAGTATGGACTCTCTGGGTAACTGGTAACCAGTGTAGCTGCAACAGTACAGGTGTTATGTGGCTTGTGGTCCTTGTGCCTGTTACTATCCTGGCTGCAGAGTTCTGGATTATTTGGAGGTGGTGGAGTGATTTCTGTGGAATGCCAGAGAAGATGGAATTGCAGTAATCAATGCGGGATGTAACAGGCATTTACAAGTACTTCTGCACTCTGCTGACTGAGGGAGGGGCGCAGTCTTGCGATGTTGCGCAGATGGAAAAAGGCGCTGCGAGACACACTGTTAATATGGGCAGTGAATGAAAGTGCGCTGTCTAGTATAACACCAAGACTCTTCACCTTGGTGGAGCAGGCAATGTTGGAGCCATCTACAGATAGGGAGAGTCTGTTTTCCATCTTTGCCAGCGTTGTTTTTGAGCCAACAACAAGTAATTCAGTCTTGTTACTGTTCAGTTTCAGGTAGTTGTTAGTCATCCACAGATTTATATCATGCAGACAGGCAGTCATCGCAGCAGGAGGAAGGGAGGCAGTCGGTTTGGTGGACATATAAAGCTGGGTGTCATCAGCATAGCAGTGAAACTAAACACCATGTTGCCTCAGGATATTTCCCAGTGGGAGGAGGTAGATGATGAAGAGCAGGGGCCCCAGAACAGACCCCTGTGGCACTCCCTTTGTGACAGCAGCACTCTCCGACTTGTGGTCCAAAATCTGGACAAGCGGTGTCCTGCCAGAGAGATAGGAGGTGAACCATTGATGAACACTACCCTGCACTCCAATGTTGGTAAGATGCTCCAGAAGCAGCTGATGGGATATGGTGTCAAAAGCTGCACTCAGGTCAAGGAGGATTAGGATGGAAATGAGTCCAGCATCAGAGGAGGTCATTTGTTACCTTCACCAAGGCAGTCTCTGTGCTGTGCTTTTTTACTCTTTTGATTCCGTGAGGGAAATTTGGTCTCATGTGCACACAATCACCTAATGACAGGTTGGGTGACCATGTGATTTCTACACAGTCTTGGTTTTTAAGACCTCTGTCTACCTTGTGTGCTTGTGTGTCCTCTCCCTTCACATCATCTGCACACAACCCATGATGATGTACATTTGGCTCTGTTGCATTGATATAGATGTCAGCTCAAAAGGGAAAGGGGTTTAGGGTGGCACACACACACACACACACACACACACACACAACACACTCACTCACACACACACACCCAACAACTCACACACCCAACCTGCTCTCACGTTCCTACAAACTCACACCATTCCCCGCCTCTTACCGCACACACAAAATATTGCTGTACTTTTTTGCCCTTTTATCATTTTTCCACCAAAAAACGACACAAAAAGTGTCCAAGGTAGTGGTCACCCAGATCACCCACTCCCAGACCAGAGAGGTACACACAAATGCACACACACACACACACACACACACAACCAGCTGGTAATTAGTCATATTTTGCCGTAAGTGGTCATGAATATAACCATGTTTCCACCATGAGTGATTTTTATGATTCTGGCCTGGGTGAACCCTGTTAGCCAATTTGAATTAATCTGGGATCCTTTCCAGGTTAAATTTGCTAACAGGTTTGTCTGGCTAGTAACATTCCACAACAGCCTGTGTCACCAGTCATGCTCATTCATATGAGATATGACTCAGTCCTAAGGAGTCCGTGATAAAAGGGAAGATCTTTGGCAGTGTTGGCACAGGTTGGCACAGGAGCAGTGAAACAGTTCCGTTTGCCGTATTATTCCGTTTGCTTCATTATTATGTTATTGCCTCAGATAGCATCAACTGCTGCTGGCTTCTTTGAGAGGGGTTATAGCCTCTGTCCACACACACTACTAAAATAAATGGTAGTGTGTGCCTAATATACCCTTACAACAGTTAGGTTCAGTTAAACTATTCATTCATTTCTGATTGGACGACGTCAGGCTTTCCAGAGAGGGAATATCACAAAGCATCCCCACTTGGACTTTTTGCCATTAGTAATCACTCCGACGTGAATGTCCCATGAATTCAAAAGTGATTTGGGCATACATAACCATATGCACCAGATCCAGCAGCCTGCTGAACTTTTCTCCACAAGCTGTCCGAATTATCAGCAGACTGTGCCCCCACACCCTATAATGCCCACAACACACCCACAGATCCTCTAACCCCCATAGCAGCACTGAATCCTGAAAACAAATAACTGATAACTGTACTGTCAATGGTCAGATCTGCACATCCACTATACCTCATAATTAATGGACTGCTCATCCACTATACCTCATCATTAATGGACTGCTCATCCCTGCTCATCCACTATACCTCATAATTAATGGACTGCTCATCCACTATACCTCATCATTAATAGACTACTCATCTGAAGAGTTTGATTCCAAAACACTACATCTCCGTTTTTGAAAACATTATTCAATTGTGTATTTCAGGTAATATCAATAAAAATTGCAGTTGTGTTGTTTTGATTGAGTAAAGATAAATAAAATAACAATATTCCAATTAAGTATAAGTATATAAGTATATATACTCTTTTGATCCCATGAGGGAAATTTGGTCTCTGCATTTATCCGACCCAATCCGTGAATTAGTGAAACACACTCAGCACACAGTGAACACAGGTGAAGCACACACTAATCCCGGCGCAGTGAGCTGCCTGCAACAACAGCGGCGCTCGGGTAGCAGTGAGGGGTGCTCAAGGGCACTTCAGCCGTGCCTACTGGTCGGGGTTCGAACCGGCAAGTCTGAAGCGCTAATTACTCCAATTACTGGAACGGAGAACGGAAAAAAAAAACCAACATTTATGAAAATTCATCCAAATCGAGGATATAGCGTTTTGGACACGCACACACACACACACACCTATACACACACACACACACACACACATCAGACTGCTCTCATGGCACATGTGAGTGGGTGTGAGTGTGTGTGTTTGTTTGTGTTTGTTTGGAGACTATGCGTGTGTGCATCTGTGTGAGACATGTTTCTGACTACCCCTTCAGCAGACCTGCTGGTGAGTCTGACCATTGTGTGAGTGTGCGTGTGTGTGTGTGTGTGTGTGTCTGACCATTATGTTCTGCTCTCTTGAACAATTTGTCTGAAGACAGAGAGCCAGACACAATATTTCACTACGCATTTTGTGTGAACTACACGCTGTGCTCCCCCACACACAGCATGGTGAATTACTCTCTCTTTCACACACACACAATCGCGCACGCACACACACACACACACACACACACACACACACACACACACACACACACACACACACACCTTAGTGAGTCAGCAGAGCTGGCCTTCTGGTTTCCATATGTCTTCCCTAACAACACCGGCCACCCAGCATCAGGACCAGGCAAATCAATAAAAGAGAGACGGGGAGCGAGCGCACAGGCGCCAGAGGGGGCAGGGGTGGGAGAGCGCTGCGCTGAGCTGGAATGGAACAGAGAACCCTCAGGCCACCCTAGACGGATGGGCCAGTCCTGGGCCCTCTTCGTCTGCTGGCTGAGTTCTAAATTCGAAATTCTAACACAGTCCATAAAGTACGCTTGTCCACCATAGCACAGTCCCCCTGCGTCCTGTGCTGCCTGTGAGCGGTGGCCTTAAAGATCAGCTCATCGGTCAACATCAGGGATCAGCTCACAGATTAGCATCACAGATCAGCTCAAAGGTTAACCAGCTCAAATGTTAACATCACAGATCACATACAGTAGCAAATCAGCTCATCTAAGGTTAACATCACAGATCAGCTCACAGACCACATCATAGATCAGCATTACAAATCACATAGCATATCAGCTCACAGAGGTCCACTGATGCACAGTCACTGTCTGGTGTCTCTACATCCCCTTGTTCAGAAGCAGCCCTTCTCTGGCCTTATTCTCTGGACACTGCTTGCTACCACTAGCATGGGAACCAGACCGATATGAGAACGCATTTGAATCTGCTCTGACTTATCAGTCTGGCTATGCTCCTATTCATTTTCAAAATCACAGAAATTCAAGGAACCGGATAACAACTACTTATCCAGTTTGGGGCTTTTTACAATGACTCAGGAGGTCCACTGAAGAGCTTATACACACAACCAACGGCTGAGCTGAGTTGATGCCTTAAGAAGAAAGAGTTTAATTGACCAACGTAAGTTTAATTTTAGCGCTGGATATGCCCAAAAATGAGCCACACATACCCTAACTGAGAATTGGTCTGATATGAGTCGGACTAGTCTTCTGCATTCTGGATTAATTCATAATTTGTCTTGTCTGAGTCTTTAGACCTTCTTGATTAACAACAACAGACTCTAGAGTTTCTGGTCAAATTCTTGTCAAATTATTTAAACCCTCTGGATTAAAGACAAAGTCTTCAGTTATTAGTAGCTACGGTTTCAGTAGCAAATCATTTTCCAAAATATGCCATGTGACTGTCTATCCAGCAGGCAACCACAACAAGGGAGGGGCAATCCATATCGATCCATATATATATATATATATATATATATATATATATATATATATATATATATATATATATATATATATATATATATATATATATGTATATTTATATTTATATTTATATTTATATTTATATATATATATTTCCATACATACATACAGTGTTCATATACAGTGTTCAGTATAAATTGCCCCTCATTCTCATGCTCTCAGAGGACCTGTTGGTGTTCAGCCTGCGGTGGGTGAAGCAACCGGCCTCCGAGCTACAAGAGATCATTGACTCTGCAGACGGTGTAGTTAGTCTCTCCTTGCCAATGCTCTTGTGTGTGCTACATGATTCAGAATAATAGAGAGGGAATGTCCACTCCAGCCGCCAAACATGGCCACCGCCATCTCCGAGCTGCAGCTGATGAGACCACCACCAGGCACAAATGCTCAAATCCTGCTGTTGCTGGGGAAGGGCATCTTAACAGTGGACCCGATGGCGCTTCTTACCCACAAAATCTGGACTTGGGTGGGTGAGTTGGGTGGTTAGTGACATCAGTACACACAGGCCTTCCAAAGTCACTAGTGTGAAGGCGTACATCCTTGAGAATTGCAGGCCAATCCACCATTTGAAAATCAGAGTAACTCTGCATCCCTAATGAGCTCCAGTCTGCACCCCAAAGGAGAAACTCAAGAACAAACAGTGGAAACCCGGACAGATCAGTTTGACACCGAACTAAACCAGAAATGACAACAAGCTCACACCATCAGTGGAACATCTCTTATTCCTCCAGACAATGGAAAAAGAATTCCTTCAAGATTCTGACATTAGGTCCATATGAAACACCCGACATTAGGTCCATATGAAAGCATTGCCAACAGCACATGTCCCAAGGGCTTAACAACATCTTGCATTTGGCTCAAGCTGAACATGTTTATACGTCACCCCGGGATTCAGTATTAAAGGCGCTCTAAGCGATGTTAGGTATCATCACTTCTATTGACGTCAAAAAACAAAACAGAGCTAGCTCGCTACTCCCTCCCCCTCCCTCCCGTGCAACTGAAACTCTCCTAAACAAATATCTCATCAGTGATTGGCTAGAACAATTTGTTATATTTTTATGGTCCAGGCAGGACCAAGTTGTTTTTTGTTGCCGTTTTTGGAGCCTGGGCTGCATTTCTGCATTTTTTTACAGTGTATTCAGGCCACAGGCAGCTAGCGGATGGTGAGGTGATGTGACAAAAAATGTTTTAGCTTAGAAACTAATGTAACATCGCTTAGAGCACCTTTAAAAGGAATTCTTTAATGAACTCCATACAGAAATAATAGCATCTAGTAAAGTCAGAAAGTTTTAGTTAACTAGTACAGAAAAATGCAGGTCTCTGCATTGTTGACAAAAGGTTTACTAGTCAAAGGCACTGACGCTTGATTTCAAAGATTTCAGAATAAATGCTGAAAGGGCTTGCCATAGTTCTCCTGTGGGGATTTGCCCCTGCAGGCACAGCATGGAAATAAGGCATAATCTACGAGATCCCTCAACCTCATTTCAACTGAAACGAATAATCCTGGCAGCTTCATCAATGGGAACGGTAAAGAGGTAGTGCACCAATGCCAAGCCTGAGGGCCTGCACATGCTTAATGTGTTGGGATCAGAGAGGGTTCCTGGAATGCCTGTTGTTGTTAAGCTCTTGGGACAGGTGTAGCTGGCTATACTATCACTGACATGGATCCAATGTGACTAACTCTGATAACTACAGATAACTATATTCCTGAAAATAACAAGCGAAGAGATTTTCTCACATCACATCAGCAAACTGAAGCAAATTAATTTAGACGCATAATTGGAATTTTGACAGTGTGACCGAATTAAGCAATCAGTTCTGCTTCTGTCTGTGTTACACAGATTTCTTTACACAGATTTCAAATTAAGCAGTGATGATGTCAACATAGCAGTGAAACGCCATCTACCAGAGGGCAGCCAAGACAGCACATTTATAGATAATATGAAAATAAAAATACTCTGCTACCCTTCCCCACTGAACAGCATTACCCACAGGGTCATCCCTATGGGGTCCCATGTTCCTCGCTCGGGTTAGGGTACCCACAACCCCATATATGTCTGCTCAAACCAGCTCCACTGAACAGCATTACCCACAACCCCATATATGTCTGGTCAAACCATCTCCACTGAACAGCATTACCCACAACACCATATATGTCTGCTCAAACCAGCTCCACTGAACAGCATTACCCACAACCCCATATATGTCTGGTCAAACCATCTCCTCTGTTCATTTTTGTTTTGTTCTGTGTGTGTGTGTGTGTGTGTGTATAAACAAAAAACTGTTAATATACCATGTTTTTCTTTTCAATCGCCAACATGCTTTTGTCCAATTTCAAAACTCTAAATACAACTATCACAACATCTGCCTGTCGTGGCCATACCATTAGCACAATCCATGGCATTTTCACACAATATGCAGTCTATCAACACATTTCTAAAATACCTATCTTACCGTGCACATATCAAAGCAACGGAAATGAACAGGCACGGCCATCCTTGTCTACGTGTGTATGTGTGTGTGTATCCTTGTCTATGTGTGTGTGAGCATAATGTACATACCGTGCACATATAAAAGCAACGCAAATGAACAGGCACAGCCATTCTCTGTCCCATCATGTTCGCTTCACTCAGCCATGTTATGAAAGGGATTTTCTCTGCTCTCCTCACCACTTTGGAACTGCAAATATGTCCATGTTTTGACACAAACACACAAACATGATTGGGAAACAGTGGTTATACCACTGAGGCCTACTGAATTGAGATTACAGTTTTCACGAATGTATCAAATTGCAGTGATTTGTGAAGCACAACATCCATTGGGGCCGAGGCCATTTTCAATGTAATTTTACTACCTTTACTCTAACAGTTATCTTGGTCATTGTAAGGATCATCTACACACACTATATCTTGTGATTTTCCAAGACAATCTAAGGTACCCATATCTGGGAAAGTATGATGTGATAATACTTTATAATCAGCCCATATCAAGGAAAAACCATATCATGTCTCATATTGGGGCAGCCATGGCCTACTGGTTAGCGCTTCGGACTTGTATTAGTGTGTGCTTCACCTCACTGTGTGTACACTGTGTGCTGAGTGTGTTTCACTAATTCACGGATTGGGATAAATGCAGAGACCAAATTTCCCTCATGGGATCAAAAGAGTATATATATACTTATACTTATACTTAAACAAAAGGGATCAATAGTCCACTTAGTGATCAAAAGTCATTAATAGTCCACTTAGTGATCAAAAGTCATTAATAGTCCACTTAGTGATCAAAAGTCATCAACTCATCAGCAAAGTTCTCGGGTGAGGATCGGGAACGGATTTCACACGCTCTGACTGAGCTGTGAGGCCTGTCTAGTTTCCACGGCGACAGGGACACATTCTCCTGTAAATGTCAGCTGAGACCACACACACACACACACACACACACACACACACACAGCTGATGCGTGATGTCCTCTGTCTTGTTCTTACCATCATCTTACTCCGCTTCCTCTCCTCGTCTTTTCTTCATCTTTTTCTCCTCTCCCCTCCTTCATACACCCCCCCCCCCCCCCCACACACACACACACACACACACACACACACACACACACACACACACACACACCCACACACACATACACACCGTTACTTGGACTCTTCTGAGTGTCCACCTGGAAGAGGATCACCTGCGGTGGAGGCCCCGATTGAATTTCCCTGCTGCTCACACACACACACACACACACACAAAGACTGAGGTCCTCATCCACGAAGGTTTGAAGTGGAGGGGATGACATCATCTCTGCACATCAGAGGAAAGCCTAAATCCACACATGCAGCAAGAGGAGGACACACATGGGTAAATCTAATTTATTACGCATCTATATGTCATCGATGCTATCCCCATAACAGATGCACAGATGTGTGTGTGTGTGTGTGTGTGTGGCCGTTCCACCAACATCATTACAGTCTGTGGAGAGGCGTGATGACAACGGCTCCCTCTTAGGCTGAGTATCTAAGATGGATGTCACAAACACAATTACACATTGGTTCAGCTGCAACAAATATCCTGTCAAAGCCCTGGCACAGCCATGACATACAAATGAGCTACTGCATGCCTGAAGCTCAAACACAATAATGATGATGTGAAAGTGAACATAGTCTTCCAAATAGTGGAGAGAAAAAAAATTATATTTGTTTTTTTCTTCTATTTATTGGCAGCAGCAGTGGCAGCAACCACAAGGCTCTTTTATCAAGCATTTATATTTATCTATCTAAGATGGCATAACCAATTGGAAAGTATTTTTCAGCAGCAAACTTGACACTACCCATGCTTGTGCAAAAAATTCTCAGAATCAGGACTCTTCACTGTGAGCTAATAACTGTTATTATCACCCGGAGAGAAGAAATACTCTTTTCTGATTAGCTGGTGGGGTGGCTATTAATTCTGAATAACGGGACACCTATGAAGTAGCCTGGTCCTTACCGCCTGTGACTACGTTTCTCTTCGTCATACAGTCTGGAACAAAGTAATAATAATCTGTCTCCGTAATGGGCGGATGCTTATTTCCGGTTTATTTATTTGAGGTTTAGGGCCTGTCCACACGGAGACACTTTTTAGGTTAAACGCAGAGGTTTTGCTTCGTCTTGGCCCAGCGTCCAAACGAATCCTGTAAACGCACTGCCCGAAACCGCACTTTTCTGAAACCTGGTCCCAGAGTGGAAAAATCTGAAACCGTAGCCTGTTTGAATTCGTTTAGACAGCGAAACATCGATGATGTCAGACAGCGAAACATCGATGATGTCATCGCCACACCTCAGCTGCCCTGGACTTGCACTTATAGTATTGCCTAACAATACTAGTTTTCATACATGACATTACCTACGATTACACTCCGTAAGATAAATATCACAACTGGTGCTGCGCAGCGCCGATAGCTTATGACTTGGTGGACTGAACACTGTTTTTCCCGGTGTTTTTTATGCATTCTAGCTACTGTCAGTGACGTGAGAGAACTTAAGTTATTAGGAAAGTGCGGTGTAAGTTTAGGCTACATTAATTTGTGCATAGTGCCAGTGTCATTCATGCCCACACGGAACATCACAGGCGCTCTGCTCAGAGTATTGGCTGCCATACAACTCACTGTTGACCCTACTGCTCGCGCCCGCGAAAGATTTATTTTAGTGCCACGCTAACATGATCTGTTGCTAGGCAGAAACAATGGAGAGCAGCGAGGCAAGATCACCTCTTGGCCTTCATTATGTGGGACATGTTGGAGCTGAGGTAACTAACGACACTGACCACTGACTGCCAATCAGTTGACCCAGCATCCCGAGACTCGCCACACCTCAGCTGCCCTGGACTTGCACTTATATTATTGCCTAACAATACTAGTTTTCATACATGACATTACCTACGATTACACTCCGTAAGATAAATATCACAACTGGTGCTGCGCAGCGCCGATAGCTTATGACTTGGTGGACTGAACACTGTTTTTCCCGGTGTTTTTCATGCATTCTAGCTACTGTCAGTGACGTGAGAGAACTTAAGTTATTAGGAAAGTGCGGTGTAAGTTTAGGCTACATTAATTTGTGCGTAGTGCCAGTGTCATTCACTATAAGATTAATAACACAATAACACTTTTTTTATTTTTTGCAGTGTACCTGTAGTTGCAGTGACAGGCCTCTTTTTCCATATCAGGCAGTAGCCTACATATTCAATTCCAGTAAGAGGCCTGTTTTTCCATTGTTCTGTAGTAGGAATATCACTGAGAATAAGCGTTTTGTAGTACCGAATGTCACTGAGATGAAGCGCTTTGTACTGCGGAATCTCACTGAGATTAAGCATTTTCCATTGTTTTGTATTGTGGAATATCACTTAGATTGAGGGTTTTGTGATACTGAATATCACTGAGATGAAACGCTTTGTAGTACGGAATATCACTGAGATTAAGCGTTTTCCATTGTTTGGTAGTGTGGAATATCACTAAAAATTAAGCGTTTTGCACACTGTTTATGCACATTGGGCGCCTGCTGTTCTTCACGGTTTTTGCAGAGGTGCCCTGAGCGCCTCCAATTGAAAAAAAAGTTCAACTCCAAGTGGAATAGCATCCTACTGTACGTTTTTAACTATTTTTATTAAAATGCGCCTTGTGTTTGAAAAGCGGCAAAGCGCTCTCTGTTTGATCAGGCCCCCACTCTCTCTCAGCAAAACTCGAGGGGAGCAGCATCATGTCAGAGATTCTTTATTTTAATCACTTCTCCTCTTCCAAAAAAAGTGTTGATGGTTTACACCCGTTTACTGGTAGGATTTGAGATCAGTGATCTGCTGCTTTGCTCTGGCACTGAGACCTGCATAATTCATGCCCACACGGAACATCACAGGCGCTCTGCTCAGAGTATTGGCTGCCATACAACTCACTGTTGACCCTACTGCTCGCGCCCGCGAAAGATTTCTTTTAGTGCCACGCTAACATGATCTGTTGCTAGGCAGAAACAATGGAGAGCAGCGAGGCAAGATCACCTCTTGGCCTTCATTATGTGGGACATGTTGGAGCTGAGGTAACTAACGACACTGACCACTGACTGGCAATCAGTTGACCCAGCATCCCGAGACTCTGAAGCTATTGCTAAATATCGGTCAACTTTAAGTTTAACATAACTTTGAAATAGGTATTTAGATCTGATTTTTATTGTTTCGACCTTTAGGCTACTTGGATAGTCTAACTCAGATTATCAACAAACTATCTTGTTGACACTCTGTAAAGTACAATTTGTGTTTAAGGGGTTGGTTTTGGTCATCAATTTTGCATACTGAACTTGAATCTTAATCGATGATCTGTTAAGTATGTGTGGGCGCACTGTCCAAGTTAAGTGTTACTGAACAATAAATGAATTCAACAGTGCTTCTACAGATAAATCAACACACACACACGCACACACGACAGTACCCAATAAATGAATTCCACATTTTTTATATAATCAATTTTCATAGATTATCTATGCAGATTTTATTTTAGTGGGATGTCCTCCACTTTCATACACCATACTAATCAGGGTGCATTTCTACAAAAGTTACCAATGTTGTTGCTTAATCACCATAGTACGATGCAAATTGTATGATGCACCCGTTTCTAGAAAGCATCTAACCCCTACCCATTCTCTGGTACAGCATTTGTCTGTGTCAGCATTTTTCTAATTAAAAGTGGTTGATGCTGAGATTGTCATCAGCAAAAACCTAATTAAATAGGCAAATAGGCTAAAACAGTTTACTTAAGCCAACCAATATTTGTCATTAGCCTATACTGTAATATCTGAGTGTCAAACAATGTACCTAGACAAATTTCAAATGCTTGCCATATAATGTGTCTGGTGGCTCATCGTTAACGTGGGGTAACTCCGCAACCAGGGTTCGTATCCTTCCTCTCCTTATCCCTTTTGAGTAGGCTAAGTATAGGCCTACAAGACACAACTTTGAGTAGGCTAAGTATAGGCCTACAAGACACAACAATAGCTTATGACCCTAAATATATTGGTATAGTTACTCTACATTGAGAGACCATTAGGAACATGCATTAGTTAAAAAGAATAGTTTGGTATTTCCATGTGTCACACTAGTTCCACGGGTGTATTTGGTATTTCCACGTGACACACTAGTTCCACAGTTCCCCACGGTTCTACTGTAACTACAAAGGTTACGACGGAAGTTAGCCAACTACATTTTCTAGAAACACACCACAGAATGCTGAATGGGTCTGATGTCACACACGCAATACAGTCTAGCCTGACTCTTCATGAACTAGCCACGATGTCACCGCTGGACAGTCAATCATCTTAGGGGGGTAACTTAAGACTTTGAGAGTATCTTACCCTTACACTGTGTCTGTGTGTGCGTGTGTGCGTGTGTGTGTGTGTGTGTGGTTATGATCTCCAGACACATTCGCCATTCTATTTGTTGCAGGATTACTTATCCAGGAAACACACCTGGCTGGATGGATCGAATAACCCTCTCCACAGTTGGTGGTGTCACTGATGGATTTTCCCAGATCTGTGAGATTGGCAGTGGCTCTATACACTGCAGGTGGAATTTCTCACTGTCTTCGCCCATATTTGCCGTCTACGAGGACATCTTCTTGACTATGTATCAGAATGCATTTTGTTTTTGTCAGTGTGTGTGTGCGGGCGTGTGAGTGTGAGTGTGAGAGAGAGAGCTTTTCAGAGCTTCATCTAGCTCTGAAAAGCCAAGAGCAAAACATGGGAAGGAGCCCACTTTGCCAACTTGTCCTAAAACTCAGTGATGTAACACCATCCCACGTCACTGAGGCCCAGGACAATGTTACAGTGGCAAGAAAAATTAGACCCAACCAGATTACAATCAATGAAAAGGAAAATGACATTACCTATTGGAAAGAAGTCACTAAAACACAACCTAAATTACAATGTTATTTGGCCCTAAAATGGGAATACACAACAGCTACTAACCTGAGTACTAGCCTGACGAGCCAGACCCACATTAAAATGTAGGGTCTGGGTACTCACCGTTCGCAGTGCTCAGTCCGAGGGGCGGGATAATCAGTTGTCTTTCAAATTCCCTCTGCACGCAATAGGACAGCGGAGGAATGCGTTTCCAACCAGCGGAGCTAGTTGGCTAGTTCAAATGTTTGCCAACTTAAAGGAACACGCCACCCAATGTCAGTAGTAATACATGTTCTTACCTTAACTTTCACGAGTTGAGTCATACCTCTCCCGTGTCAGTACGTGCACTCAAACGCTCTGGTGCGCGGCGCGAATGTGTTAGCATGTTGCTATGCTAGCGGGCTTTGACGTAGCCAGCCGTAGAAAACATCTACGAAAACATCCACGTTTTCCCGACTTAAATACAGTTGCACGAGTAGTTCATAAAAATGTCTATGGCCACACAACATGAAACGTGGCGATTTTCCAAGCGAATAAACAGGAGAACTACAATGTGTGGCGCAATAGCACTTGGGAGTACTTCGACCTAGCGTGGTAATATTGTTAACACCTAATTGTAGATCCTAGTTTAGAATCCATGCTTGATCGACCCCTCTCCCTCCCCTCTGAGCAAGAGAGAGGCACACACACTAGAGATGCGCTGATGGGCTATTATTTCAACCATAACTGCATAGCAAAACTTATCATCCATCAGCCATCCATCAGCACCAAAGTTTTTTGACCAATTTTCAAAACCGCACCCGCCCATAATCCGCTGGTTGTTTTAATGTTTTTTGTTGTTTTAGTCCCGCCTCCTAACTTCTGTATCCATCCAACCTTCGGTCGTCAAATTTCTATGGGAAATAACATGCCGTTTTGAAAGATCGTACCTGTCAAACTCTGTAGGTGACAAAGTAGAAAAAGCTGCTGGGCAGATTGGCCTACACACTTCTGCCATCTAGTTTCCACTGGATTTTTTGATTGTCGGTGCCGTTTAAGTAGTATACTACTACTTAAACGGCACCGACAATCAAAAAATCCAGTGGAATATAATGGATTGTTATTATTATTAGAATTGTCGCTTAACTTTTATGTCTTACTTAATTTACAGTTCTGTTAAACATTATTTTATTTACATTTTTGTGTACATGTAATTGAGCTTTGGCAATAATGTTATTGAAACGTTCATGCCAAAAAAGCTTTCTTGAATTGAATTGAATGCAACATTGAGCAACATTAAGCACCATTTCATAACAGAATTGCAAATCTGAAACACCAGCAGTCTTCCCTGACAGACAACTCAAACTGACCGCCCACCCCCACCCCTACATCGAGCCTTCTCCAGTTATGACCATAGACAGTAAAAAAAATGGAGAGTGTAATGGCTATTTGTCCTTACGTTAACAAAACTATTTTGTTGCTCTTTTGGCTTTTCACTTTCACAGCGACAATAGAGAAAACAGCACGGTGGTCTTCTCCAGGGCCTTACAGTCTCTTCCTTTGCGCCATCCTTTTCCACATGCTGGACAGATGAATGCTTCCTATGGCACACTTGACAATCCAAACGACTCCTGCAGTCTTTGCTTGTGTGTCCAAACTTTAAGCAGTGGAAACAAATCCCTTTTTCCTTTAGGAAGTGTATTTTGTCCTGCTGTGTCCTTGATTTAAACTGTGAGCATTTGTCCAGTGCATGGTTGGTATAATGGCAAAATATACATTTTATCTGGTTATCTGGAGTAGGAGTGATATGTTTTCTGTTATATTTATCTCCATCTTTTGTTGCAGTAACACTGGTGGCAAAAGTACCCCTTTTTCTCCTCTGCTTCATGTGAACTGATGTTTTAACTTGGTTGGCTGAAGATGTATCATGAATATTCCCAAACAATGGGTCTGAAACAATTTTGACTTGTTTTTCAATAAAGTTCACAAGATCAACAAATACTGCCCTGCTACCCGTATGTTCATGAATGTTACTTACAAGCAACATTTCTCCACCTTTCCCCGCAGCCTGTAAGGGAGTTTCATTACAATAGTTCTGAGGTTTGCTGGCATGTCCAACTCGTTCATGTATTTAATGTGCTGTACTAAGTTCATGTATTTAATGTGCTGTACTAAGTTCATGTATTTAATGTGCTGTACTAAGTTAGAACAACCTGGAAGGAATAAAGCAAACTATCGCAGTGCACTTACGTCCTCAGATTTAATTGAGGGCCAGTTGGCCATTTTGTCCATATAAGCAGAGGACATTTTATGTTCACTGCCAAAGTGTTCAGTGAGGAGTATCTTTGCTCTTTGGTACCCATGTTCAGGGGGAAGATGCTGGCAGCTTCTAACAAGGTCTCTTGGCTGGCCCCTGGTGTGCTGCTCCAGGAAATCTAAGCAGTCACTAACATTTGTTGTTTTATTCTCACAGTTTTCAAAGGCTCTCAAAAAAGATTTAAAATGCAAGGGGTCACCATCAAATACAGGTATATTCCTCATAGGTAGAGCAGAGGCTGAATTCTGCTCGACTAACAAAGCAGTGATCTCATTTTGGCGTTGCATGATGCTAAAAATGTCTGGAGTGGGCTGGGTTTGATGCCCTCCTTGTGCATCATGTGCCCTTTGTGCTGGTGGTGTGAAAGTTGGAGTAGGCCTATTTGTAACTGGTGATTGTATTATCCCAGTGTGTTTTGGTCTGACAACTTGAGGATTCAGTGGGGGGTTAGAATCACCTTGGGTTGGTACAAACTGCTCAGCATTAGGATTTAATCCATTTGACATTATTTTGGCCTTTTCAACATATGAGTTCATGCCATCTGATACTCTAGAGCCACACTCTGAACTTAACTCATAAACTTCAAGTTTTGCATTAGTCTCTTTTATTTCAGTTTCCAATGCCAGTTGTTCCTTTTCTCTTCTTAACTGCTGTTCCCTCCTGAGTTGTTCCTTTTCCAAACGTATTTTTTCTTCCTTTGCCTCCAAAAGGTGTTTCTTTTTTAAAGCAGCCATGCGTTCTACCAATGCTGCCCTTTCTGCTTGTGCTTTAATTTTAGCTGAATTGGTAGAAGATATTTTAGATAGTCTAGAGCCGGCATTAGAGCTCACTTTAGGACTAGCAACATTTGATGCGCTGTCTTCAGGCCCAATATCGTCATTTTCATTTTCAGCGGGTTTATCGTCATTTGGTGGTTCATATGAGTGTCCGGCGTTAGATAGCCAGCTCTTTACCTCTTCAATAAAACTAGAAAAAGTGGCCACTTTTTGTTCAAAATATTTAGTCTGCTTCTCTACCTCGTCCTCTGGCAAATCCAATGACAAAAACGATTCATGCATTTGCGTGGCTTCTTCAAAACACGTTATCAATTTACTTAGAATGGAATTAACAGCGTTTACATTTTCCGTGGATTGCATCAACTCATTCAACTGATTAATATACATTTTAGCTTGTTTGCATTTCATAGTCCTCTTTTCTTGGCAAGTTTGTATAAAAAACATCATGCCTTTTGTTGTAAAACTGACACTGCGTTTAGACAAAGGCACAGATTGCAGGCCGATGTCAGTCGCTGGCGCTGCGCGCTGTGGTGGCTCATTGGCAGCTTTTAATGCAGTGTCGGACATTGTCTCCAGTCTCTTGTTTATTTTATTTATTTATTTTTTACTTTTTAAAAAGGTCACAAATTTTAAAAACTGATTCACAGTGCATAAGCCACCTGTAGGCCTACAGTGCAGCAGACTTGAGCTGGTGATGGCGGCTGGATGCACGCGCCCGTGGGCTTTTCCCGAAGTTCAAGGCCTTTCAACGTCCAACAAACTTGATGCGCCAATAATCCAAATAGTGAAAGATACATCCAGCGCTCCAGTAGCGTCACCGTTATCCAATACGATGTCCTCAGAAAACGTTCACTTTGGGATGGATTGGATTGAAATAGTCCTTGCTGTATCTAGACCAGGGGTGGGCAAACTGCGGCCCGCCAAGCACTTTCATCCGTCCCGCCGAGCATTTCATTTGGTTATCAGGCTGCTCGCTATTTTTTTCCTGCGATAGAGACGATGTTGGTTAGCTTTACTGCAAACTGCTTTTCACTCTCCTTAGAGAACATTATGTCAATGTCAAAACATCACGTTAAATAGAGATAGCATCATGTTAAACTATATTAACTCTTAGTTATCTCCTTTGCAGCAGATCTAATGTGAACATTATGCGATCCATTTAATTGGGAACGCGTCTGCACTCACGAGAGGGAGAGAGAGCCGCAGGTTCCAGCTGGCTTGTCATTGTTGATAATTGATATCTCCTTCTTATAAGAAAGTTTTAAAAATAAATCATGAAGGCAACAGTAGTTCCCACTACTGACCATTTAAAAACTGTGAGAGGGCCCAGCTGTAGGTACAGCACTAGCCATAGCGGAGCAGGCAGTCTTAAAGCGACAGTGCACAATTTATACATTTGTTAAACAGCATAAAATTAGCAGCATTTTTAAGCAATTCATATTTTAAAACAAATACGGTTGTTGTGCGGCCCGCCGGCCAGTTTTCAAAACCCCTGATCTAGACCGTAAATCCTTCACTCCTAGGCCCGCGTCTCCTCGTGGGAATAGTAATCCAGTACGCACAAACATTGTCCTTAGTCCATTGACATAATTGTTCAGGTAATCCAAGAAGTATCCACTGCTGGGGAGGTTTTTTACTTTATGTAATGGCTATTTGTCCTTACGTTAGCAAAACAAAATCAAACAAATCAAATGGCCATATCCTGGCACCGTGGATTAGGCTTTACGCAGGTCAAGAAAAACAATTCCATACCAGAAAAGGCATTTCAATGTCGGTTTATTCACCATTTCTCGTCAGCAAGTTACAGCCAGCA
Organism: Alosa sapidissima; assembly: GCF_018492685.1. Taxonomy (NCBI): domain Eukaryota; kingdom Metazoa; phylum Chordata; class Actinopteri; order Clupeiformes; family Clupeidae; genus Alosa; species Alosa sapidissima. Next base: position 26,699,951 of record NC_055969.1, read on the forward strand.
AACACAGCCTTCAGCTCTCTGATCCCTGGTAAAAAAACATATGCCCCGGTGCCCTCTCAAACCCAT
>NC_055969.1:26702516-26717516 GCF_018492685.1 Alosa sapidissima
CCAACGCCTCCATACAGCACACCACAACTATACAGCTCTCCTCATAGTGCCATCCCTGCATAGCCACCCCAATGTCTCCATGCAGCACACCACAGTTATACAGATCTCCTCATAGTGCCATCCCTGCATAGCCACCCCAACGCCTCCATAGAGCACACCACAGTTATACAGATCTACTCATAGTGCCATCCCTGCATAGCCACCCCAACGCCTCCATAGAGCACACCACAGTTATACAGATCTACTCATAGTGCCATCCCTGCATAGCCACCCCAATGCCTCCATAGAGCACACCACAGTTATACAGATCTACTCATAGTGTCATCCTGCTGTTCTCACAGTGTTCCCCTGTCCCCTAACAGAGCTCTCCTAACAGTGTTCTCTCACAGTGTTCTCTCACAGTGTTTTTCTCACTGTGTTCTCTCATAGTGTTCTCTCATAGTGTTTTTCTCACTGTGTTCTCTCATAGTGTTCTCTTCAAAGTGTTTTTCTCACAGTGTTCTCCTCACTATGTTCTCTTCAAAAGGTTCTCTAACGCCTGGTTGACACTGTGTGATTTTGACACTGTGTGAATTTTAGCCCTGAATCAATCCGATCTAACAAACATATGATTCGGGCAGAATTCCTGTCCGATTTCGCATGTTTGAGCAGGCTCACTACGTCTGATAAAAAGACGGAATAATCAACACAGCTCCGGTTGGATCTGATTGAAATTCTTGCACATCAGAAATGTTTAATTTCTGTCTTACAGTGTGAGCCCAGCAATCCCGTCTCGTCTGATTGAAATGTGTAGTGTGAGTAACCATGTTGTATGAGACTGAATAAACACACAGAGACCAAACTGTTCTCCTTAGTGTTCTTCCTACAATACACTCTACCTGTGTTCTACTCACTGTGTATCTTAATGTTCTACAGTGCACTCTAACTGTGTTCTACTCACTATGTACTGTATCTTAGTGTTCTTTCTACAGTGCACTCTACCTGTGTTCTACTCACACTGTATCTTAGTGTTCTTACAGTGCACTCTAACTGTGTTCTACTCACACTGTGTAGTGTATCTTAGTATTCTTCCTACAGTGCACTCTAACTGGGTTCTACTCACACTGTATCTTAGTGTTCTTCCTACAGTGCACTCTACCTGTGTTCTACTCACTATGTACTGTATCTTAGTGTTCTTCCTACAGTGCACTCTACCTGTGTTCTCCACACACTGTGTATCTTAGTGTTCTACTCACACTGTGTAGTGTATCTTAGTGTTCTTCCTACAGTGCAATCTACCTGTGTTCTACTCACTGTGTACTGTATCTTAGTGTTCTTCCTACAGTGCACTCTACCTGTGTTCTACTCACTGTGTACTGTATCTTAGTGTTCTTCCTACAGTGCACTCTACCTAACTGTGTTCTCCTCACATTGTTCTCTCCACACTGAGTATCTGACTTTGTGTGTCTTTGGGTGTCTGACAGACCTCTCCATGACTTTTACCAGAAGTGAGAGCTGACTAACAAAAATCTGTGCACAGAATAAGAATCCATCATCACACATCAGGTGTGTGTGTGTGTGTGTGTGTGTGTTTCTGAAAAGTTTCATGAATACATCAAATCTATTACTTCTTTTGATCAAATGTCACAGTCCCTAAACATTTAGAGTAGGCTGTGTGTGTGTGTGTGTGTGTGAGTGTGTGTGTGACACTTCAACTCCTTAGTTCAAGTTCATCAGTTTGGACACCAGTAAGCTTTAAAATATATTATTTGTTGCTGCTAGTACTTATGGGACTCAAAAAATCTTTTCACTCCCAAAGCTTCATGACATTTTGATGTGCAGGCAAACTTTTTGACTCGTACAAACCCATGACCTAAAAAAGACTAATTTAATTTTGATTGCAGTGTGAGAAGTATGCTCTCAAAACTGCTTGTGTTAAAAAAAAGACTCAGATATAACTCCAGTCTGCTCAAGCCAATATTCCCTTAATGCCACTAATTCCAGCATTCTAGTGGTAAAGTAAATATGGATGATTCATCTGCATAGTGCTTTTCACAGACATGCGTCACCAAACGCTTTACACTAGTACTGTAGGAGTAAAGAGCAGTAATTTAGCAAAGAGCAGTCCAGCGACTGCTCAATTGCAGCACCTTCACTCTGAGCTGAATGCAGAGGATTAAGTAGGAGGTAGAGATATGGTGACCCACTGCCTTGTACATTGGACAGGTACCTCTTTAGTTATGTTAGAAGTCACACACACTCAAACTGACAGATGAATGGATGGACAGACACGCAGGAGGACACCATTATCCTCATCCCCCCCTACTGGAGGGCAAATGTAATTACACAGGACAGAGTAAAAAATACCCAATAAATCCATAAGGTGCAGACTTGGAGCACCACAAGATTACTCCAGAGCCTGTCTAAACTGATGTGTCTTAAGTTGCCTTTTCAAAGAGTCCACTGAGTTCACAGAGTCCATGGACCTCACAGGTGTGGGAAGAGCATCCCAGCTTAGTATAGGTTCTGATATATCCACAACAGCTCGATCAGATGGGTGCGTGGGACGGGCAGTCGATTTAGCTGGGAACTGCTGAAGAGATATTCAGAGCTCTCCTATGGAGTCATTCGAGGCAATGTGACACTGTCTATTTAACCTAGTCATTTATCGCACTGCAGCACAGCCTTCATAATTGCCAGCAGAGAATTAATGGCAGGCTCTTGTGCAAGGACAGAAGAGTGCATGGCAGCTGTCGATACAAGCCGAGATAATGGCATACAATCATCTCCAGTTCTGTATTTGTAATGGCAAGTATCAGTGTTGTGGTATGTTTTAGGTGAAAAAGCAAGGTGGGTTCAGCTGCTTCAGATGATGGTGTTGAAGGACAAGCACTGATGGAGTAGAAACCCTTAATAATGCAGGATGGAGTGGGTGGCAGAGGAAAGATGAAATGGTGTTATTAAGAGTGTCAAATAAAATTGGGTTTGCTGTATTAATGCATTGAAAGAATGTAAGAGATCTTATCAAGGCAAAATGATAGCCCTGTGGCTTCCCCTAGATGTGCAGTCCTGTGATGCTTTTGGCTCAGGCAGTGCGGTGGACAGCATACATCATCCAAGTGTTCACATGGACCCCATGCTGACCTTCAAAAGTGCCACTTTGTCCAGCAGTTGACATTAAAAGACTGCATTAAAGCCTGTACTAAGATCACAGCAGAAACGCACTGAATACTGTTTGGCCATTTCAGAGTCATGGGGCGATAAAAGCAATGGTCTTTGGTATCTGCTGAGAGATGACACAAACATTAGTGATCACAAACAAAAAGCCTTCAAAACTGAACTAGTCCCAGTGGAGAGCAAGGTTCAAAGTATATGATACTGTCTCTAGGATATGTCTCTGTTATTCCACTTTGAAGCATTCTATCTTTTAAAATGTTATCAATATTTAGGTTATAATATCTATTACGATTTTGTTCATCTCAATAATTTAAGTCACAAAGGCAGTAGATAAAATCTGACTTGAGCCAGCAGGTCGGTAAATTAAACCACAATAATACATCTTTTGGTTCTAAACCACAATAATACAGCTTTTAGTTTGACCACATTTTGTCAGTTGCAATTCAAAAGTCGCTTAGTGAAAGACTTTGCACATCAACTGCCAAGAAAATGACTTCCACCGGCCCACACTGAGACATCCTCAGTGGCCCGACACACTCTGTTTCCCAAGAAATTAATAATCCACAGGGCACGGTTAACTTGAATGGATAACTTCCATATTCCCTTGCCCGGTTTAAATCAGGAACTGGAAAGCCAACATTTCCCCCTTGTAAACAAATAATTTAGTAGGTGAGCCATGAGCACAGAGCAAGCATTTATCATGCACATTTTCACTGAAGAAGCCGTCGGTATCGCCACCCTTTTGGGGTGGGTTCCATGAGACAGATCACTCGCACGCCACACAGATCCCAGGGTGCAGGCAAGGTACAGTTACGCTCCACAAATTCACAGTGAGGGCTGGGGAGTATGGCCCGCAGGTATTAATGAACCGGTGTGACGGCAACAGAACCAGACGGCGACAGACTCTCCCGGTCCAATAACAGGGTGGATCAGCGGAGACCTTGTAGTCATGGGGATACAATTATAGAGGTTGTCAGGAAGAGCTGGCTTGCAGAGATGTCGGAATTTAACTTTTAACAAGAATTTTCCCTCTAGTTCCATGGCAGTGGTCTTGGGGACGGAAAGCAAACAAGCAATGCAGGTGGGTAATGGACAGACTATCCGTGGACCTTCTCATTTGTAACAGTATTTGCCAATTGTAGACCATGGCAGCCGACACACCAGCAACAGGCTGTGAGCGATGGCAAAACTAATCATAGGCCCTCAAACTGATAGGACAAAGACACTCAGAGCAGTGGCAGTGGTACAGTACAACCCAGGGTACAATCTTGCCTTCCAATTGCCTATGACATACAGATTTAACACCAAAGCTGAGCATGTGATGACATAAAAAGCTCTTGTCAACACATGCCCTGTATACACATGGATTGGCTTGGATTTGGCTTTTTTATATTGCGTGTATACACATGGTTTGGCTTTAAGGTTTTTTTGGCTAGGTAAATGGCAAATATGAATCATAAATGATGTCTATATCATTTGTAATTATGATTGATGAACTAAATTATGATGAACTAAAGTAAACATCTGTATTTCTACATAAATTGTTATGGATGCAGTGATTAAACATAATTTTCAGTGTCCCGCTGGTTACCCCCCCCCCCCCCCCCCCCCCCACCTCCCCACAACATTCTAAATCAGTTGTATGCACCGATATTGCTATGTAGCATAGTAATGTTATACACCATTTCAAAGCTTTGACTTCTGGGAATCCAAAAATTACAACTTTAAATTTGATCCAAAATGCCCCCCTCCCCCTCCTCCGCTTTTGGTGCTACCCTGACTTCTGGCTGCAGTGTAGCTGCAGCACAATAAGTAGATGCAACATATTGGGTACTGAAATATTCACAAGAATCCATAGAAATTGAATCTTCATGTTGTGTTATCCAATATTAGTTGTATAGATGTATAGTCTATCTTATACACACTCATTGAACCATCAAAGTAAATGCAAAAATAGAGACTTTTTTGTAATTATTCCATATTTTGTGTAGTCAGTCTATATCAGAACACCTGACAAACAATCTAAATAGTCCACAAGAAACCTCAAAGTATTACCTTTCATTTGAGACCAGGAGTTTGCTTCTACACAAAGGGGTTCATGTGCAGTAAGCATTTGATTGTCAGTATGCATTTTGGATAACAAAAAGTCCTATGGGGAGTTTCCATAGGCATTTTACAAAACGCATGGGCATACCTTGGCAAATAATAGTCTAAAGCACTCATATTTTCATTCTATATTAATCTACTTTTGCACACAGCTTCACAAGACCTGGTGCTAGGGCTCAGTTGTGTTTCTAAGGGATATCAAGTGACCTAGAATTCTTCCTCTTGAATTTCCCCTGGGGATCAATAAAGTATGCTTGTAATCCGGCAGAAAGAAAAAACTATATTCTAGCCTCTGTAACTCTTTGTCAGTACATCACACAGTTATTTTGACTGTTTCCTACGAAAACTACAGGTTCTCAGCTTTCTATAGGTCCAGCATTTGATGGTTGGCCCCAAAAGAGGTGGGAACAATGCCCTTGTAAATAGGCACAGTGCAATTTCAAACTTGAAATTTTGATTGAGATCAATGTGGTTAAAAGCCTAATAATGTGATGGTCCATCAGACCTGGGAACATTGGCTGAGTAACAACAATATGAACACCTTACAAGGGCTAATTATTTTGGGGCAGTGGCATAGTGGTTAAGGAGCTGGGCTAGCATGCAGTAGCCTGAAAAGTTGTGGGTTCAATTGTTGTGCCCTTGATCAAGGCACTTAACCCCAAGTTGCTCTGGGGAGAATGGCCCTTGGATTATTATTATTATTATTATTATTATTATTATTATTATTATTATTATATTCAGTCTTTGTTATCTTATCCACCCTGTCTGTGACACATGTTAACCTTCAATGTCAATGCAATTATCTGCATGCTAAAGCATTTAATGACTACGTTGTAGGTTTTCATGCATTTGTGCTATGGGAGAGACACACTTGTGTGGAATAGATACACTTACATAACCCTGAAGTGGGTGCCAGTTATGTGTAGACCCCTTTAATGGACAGACATTGTACAGAGTGGACTTGCAGGTAGAAGCTGATAGACGTCTTTTCCTGGAACATGGGGATGCTGTTGCTGAGAGGTACAACACACTTCAATATACTGTAATGATGTATGAAAACAAGACAGCAGCTTAAGAATTGCCAAGGGCATGAAAAAGGTAAAAGCCCTTTCCAAACAATGAAACAAAAGTCTGAAATAATGAAGCAATGGGAGGAAAACAATGAAATAACGGAGCCAGACACAATGAAACAAAGGTATGAAATAATGAAACAATTGTATATTGATGTTTTCCATTTATTGTGTGTGAATGTGCATATGTAGCTGTGTGTGTGTGTGTGTGTGTGTGTGTGTGTGTGTGTGTGTGTGTGTGTGTGTGTGTGTGTGTGTGTGTGCGCGTGCGCGTGTGTGTGCGTGTGTGTGTGCGTGTGTGTATGTGTGTGTGTTTGTGTGTGTGTGTGTCTGTACAGTGTGTGTGTGTGTGTGTGTGTGTGTGTGTGTGTGTGTGTGTGCGTGCATGCGTGTGTGTGTGTGTGCACGCGTGCGTGCGTGCATGCGTGTGTGTGTGTGTGCGCATGTGCGTGCGTGCGTGCTTGCATGTGTGTGCCTGTTTAAAGTGTTGCCCATGCTGCTTTGCTTAATGATTTTCTGATTGCTTTTACAATGCCTGACTGCGTGAGAAAAAGACAGTGAATTGATTCCCTGGTGGCTTCTCTCCCTCCCTCTCCCTCTCCCTGGTCCTGCACAGCATGACAGAAACACAAGGAGCCGGTCCTGAGTCTCGTTAAAGGGGAGATAAAGGAAGGCAGGATGGCAGTACTTAATGGGAGGGGACGCCCATTAAATCCAGGCTTTTAGCTGTCCAGCGTGCCGTCCCTGCTGTCTTAACAGCTGATGAGGCTGCTAACTATCTGCTAACTGGGAGCCCGTCAGAGCAACTCTTTAGTGCTCTTGACATTTCAAAGGTGCTCAAAAATAGAAGTGGCAAGTATCACATGAGGCTGAAAGACATGAAGACATAAGACATTTCCTCAACGTAGCTTACATCGCTGGCTCAGACACGGTCTGTCTGTTGAGTGTGTGTGTGTGTGTGTATGTGTGTGTGTGGTGTGTGTGTGTGTGTGTCTATTGGTCAGACGAGTCCAAATAGTTTTGGACCAATTAAGACTTGCAAATGCACACATTACTTAAGTATATCGTTTTCATGCAGTGACCGCTCAAGGGACACTGGGTTGTTTGAGCAACACTGGCATTTCAACTCCTTCTCTTTGTGCAGCCAACTGCAATTTGGCAATCTCAAGCTGTGAGGTTCACTCCTGCTTTATTCACTTTTGGTTTGCTGAATGGCTGGATAGTTGGCTTTTTGCAGTTATCATCAGAAGGAGATATTTCATAGTGAGCCCCTAATTCAGTTAGCTGCTTGTTTGGGAATGTGTCCTTTCACATTGTTGACTTTTCAATATTCTTCAACCATCACTGTTGTAATAACAAAACTGTCTTTCAACAAGAACAAGAGAGAGAGAAAAATCAAATTACTCGAACACACAGAAGTTTACCATTGCAAAATAGCAAAATAGCTATAGTTTACCATTGCAACGCAAATATAGCAAAATAGCTATAGTTTACCATTGCAACGCAACTGCAGCAAAATATGCACCCCTGCTCTCATGACCCGTAAAGAAGACTACACGTTTGTAGAGACTAGGTCCTAGATTTGCAATACAATCAAAAACAGCTCTCCTCTTTTGAAGGTGTAAACATGTATAGGGAATATAAGTATGTTCTATCATGCTTTTAAAACAGCAATATTAGATGGTCAGTATTGGAGAGAGAAGTTTGCGCATGCACGGCACACATATCTTTTTCTAGCTGGGATAATCGCAAATGTGGTCAGTAAGTTGAAGTTCAGGAAGACAGCAACTGGATTACTGTCACAGGACAATATGTAGTAAATGGAGAGACACTATTAAGCCTGAGTTAGGGGTTAATAATAATAATAATAATAATAATAACAATACGTTTTTATGTATATAGCCCCTTTCTCAAGAGTTTATAATAATGTTTCAAAATTTCTAACAGTCTGAAGCTTAGGGTCAGAAGCTGCCTGGTTGTTGTCAGTGAAATAAATTGAATTGTGTCCCACTCGGAGTGATCTCTGTGTGGCCTGGCACAACAGGGAAGGCAGAAGCGTTATGGAGATAAACCGTCGAGGTGTTCCTCACTGTCCAGGTGATTAGCAGTATGGTTAATCTGCACCAGGGTAGGGACACACACCAACGGGAACAGCAAAACACAGACAACAACAGAGAGCAGGGTGTACTAAAAATAGGACTGTCAATAAACTGAAAAATAAGCTTACTTAACTGTATGTATGTGTGTGTGTGTGTGTGTGTATGTGTGTGCATCCATGTGTATGTATGTGTGACTATGAAATTCCTGTGTATTAAGTGATATAAAGAGGTGTTTTAGCTATTATGCATGTCCATAATGGCTGTATAAGTGTGTGTGTGTGTTTGTGTGTGTGCGTGTGCATGTGCACTTATATGTGTGTGTGATTAAAGACAACCATGCAGTGGTCTACCTGTGGAGACTGTGGCTGAAAGTTTGAAATGTGCTGTGCTGAATGTGAGAGTTTAGATGCAGAGGAGGTTTAAATACTCTCTAAGCCTCTTGGCATTTCTAAATTTACACCATCTGCACTGTACATTTGCTTTTTTAAAGGACTTATATAAGTTTTAAAGCCCTAATTCTCCTGAGTTTGTCTATCTAAATCTGCTGTACCTTTACCCCGTGTTACTGTACTTCTCCTGCATAAGCACAGTCAATCAAAGCTTCTCTCTCCACCACAGAGGGTATATAAACATTAAAGGTGCTATGTGAAGATTTCTTTTCAGTTTAAAACATCCCAAATCGACCTAGAAAACAGCGATGGAGTGTGGAGCAACAACCGTTTTGATGTCATGTTAAAAGCACACATGCTCTGTGTTTTCCAGATATCCACTGATGTTAGCATGCAAACCAGTTTGCGTTAGCCCAGGTCTTTGTGTCTTCACTTTGTACTAGGTGTGGCTGCTCTATTAAACACAATACACGTCAGTGGAACCAGCTAGCGTTAGCCCAGGTCTCTGTGTTCTCCAGATATCCACTGACGTTAGCATGCAAACCAGCTAGCGTTGGCACGGGTCTCTGTCACTTTGTACTACGTGTGGCTGCTCTATTAAACACAATGCAAGTAAGTAGAAGTGGGTCTTGTGGCTGTGATCAAGACAACTAGAATTTTACAGAATTCCACAGCTTTTTAAAAGGGGGATAATACAACACATGCTGTGGAGGCATTCAAAAGAGCCTAATAAACTGCAGCAGGGCCTCTCTGAACCTGTGCACATTATACTTTGATTTTCTAGAATGTTTGTGTTTTTGGCATGAATATATAAGTTTATAATGCTGAACTTCTGGACCTACTCGCCCATGTTCATTCTGGTGTAATGACAGGCCCACTGTTGTTCTGTGTGTGTGCGCGCGGGTGTGTGTGTGTGTGTGTGTGTGTGTGTGTGTGTGCTGCTCACTGCTTGTGAAAACAACAGCTGTCCTCCCACACCTGCTGTCTGTGCTGAGAGGTAGTGGCCAGTATTGGCTCTCCACTCTCCTGGACACACTCATACACATGAACTCATGCCATGCATGCATTCACACACACACACACACACACACACACACACACACACACACACACACGCACACACACACACACACACATTGATGAGCTGTCTTTAGTAATAATACCTTAGGCTACATCACACATGAACACACCGATAACCAACTAAAAAAAAACACTCATACTGCCAAGCATTACCCTTTCAGCTGTAGCCTGTTCTTTAATCTAAAGCGAGTGTGTGTGTGGTGTGTGTGGGTGATGGCTCACACACACACACACACACTATACTTGCTGTCCCTCACACAGTCACACACTGCAAATTCTGAGGTGAACTAAGCCTAGTGCTGAGGTTGTTGTATTCCCTTTCTCTCTCTCTCTCTCTCTCTCTTTCTCTTTCTGTTTATACCTGTTCTACTACTCTACTATTCTCCCTCTCTCTCTTCTATTCTTTATTTTTCATCTCCTCCCTTCTCTCTCTTCATCTCCTCCCTCTCTCTCTCTCTCCCACATTTCTCTCTCTCCTCTCCTCTTTCCTCTCCCCCTCTCCCTCACCCCCCATAAAGCACAGACGCCTGTTAGAGAATAAGAGGACACAGAGAGCAAGGCCACATAATATGTGTGTGAGTGTGTGTGAGTGTGTGTGTGTGTGTGTGTGTGTGTGTGTGTGTGTGTGTGACACATTTCCTCTACATCCGGTACCTGTGTGGTGAAGTCAACTTCTTCCTGTTAGACTCCACTGTAAATAGCGGTGACCACGCTCAGACCATAATAATTTTATGACGCTTAAAAAGCTTTGCCTCAGCGCTAATAAGTGATCCAAGGCACTAATGCTTCGTACAACAGAAACAAACGTCTCACTCTAATAAATAATTCTGGGGCTTTGAAAGGTTAGAATGCCTGATGTGTTCTTCTGAATTACAGTATGTGTGAAATCTGTATGTGACACAGATACAATCTGGACATACGTACTCAACCTCTCTCTCTCTAACATCTAGGGATCTTGACCTCCTAGTTAATGAGCGGAGGTTTTACTGGTCGCCTCATGTTCCTCCTGAAGTTCATCCTCGATGACTTTCCAGTGACTTTGTCATGTTTGCACTGCTCTTTGTTTTGAAGCCACACTCTTCATCATCTTAATTGGAATGCTGCCATGCGGACTAAGATCATAGCAGCACCTGAGACCTAAACAAGCCATGGCTCCATTATAGCAATTCATTAGTCTAATCGGCCCATTCACCTAATACGGTGTAGTTAGAAAAGGTGCTTTGTAAGCAAAAAGGCCTCTTCTCTGCGCAGCACCTGCCATCTGCCACTTGCACTTCACAGCACCTGCCATCTTGTGCCCTTGTTGGACAATAAAACAAAACACCCTACAGTGTTAAACCACCTTATATAGAAAATAGCGCTATAAACATTGCGTCCTTTATTTTACAGGGCAAATGTAGTTTGATGTCAATGTCATTTATTTAATATTGCTTCCAGTGGAATTGCCCCGTCAGGGGCGGCTCAGAAACCTGAACTAAAGAGGGAGTCGGAGATAAGGTTATCTCCAGGCGACAGAGATAAGGTTAACTGATCATGTGTTTATTCAGAAGGAATCGAAAATAATAAATAACAGTTATGAAAAGAAATGTTTAGGGGGAAATCAAAGGATGTGTGTAAGTAGTGTGTGTGTGTGTGTGTGTGTGTGCGCACATGTCTGTATCTGTGCATTTGTGCGGGTGTCTGTATCTGTGTGTGTGTGTGTGTGTGTGGTGTGTGTGTGTGCGTGTGTGCACATGTCTGTATCTGTGCATTAGTGCGGGTGTCTGTGTGTGTGTGGTGTGTGTGTGTGTGTGCTACATGAGCTACGTCTGCTGCCAGGGGGCTCCCTGTAGAAGCCTGCGTAACACTCTCATGTCTGATTCCTCAGCTTGTTTCTGACAGCCTCCAAACCCCCTCCATGCTGCCTAAAGCTGCAGCCTGAGTGAGCTGAACCCCGGCGTGTGCCACGGGAGGTCATTTCCTCAGCACATCAGGGGGCAGAGGAGGGCGGGGTGTGTGTGTGTGTGTGGGGGGGGGGCAGAGCTCAATGCTGTTGAGATCAGATGGACTTCATCCATCATTGATGGAGCATTTATTTAGTGTTCTGTGCACCTGGTTTGGTTTATTTAGTGTTCTGTGCCATCTGAACACACCTGGTTTGGTCCAACTGATCCGTCCATTTCAGACTCTGTTTCATCTGCTTGTGTTCAGAAAGTGTAAGGAACGAGTTAGGATGTGGTGCTCTTTATGTGTTTCTATGTAGTGCTAAAGCACAAATTAGCTTTACATTGAAGTGCTTATCTATCCTCTGGTGACCCAGTGCGGTCCTAAACATAATAAACGTTAGTCTTTTCTCATGTTTCCAGCCTGAATTCAAAGTGTCCAGTCACGGTGGTGTGGCCAGTGATGACCCTGCTCCAGTAATAATGATCACCAGCCACTTAGTCCTACTTCTTTACAGTACAAATGTTTCTCTGCAATGGAAAAAATGCTTGAATATTTAGGGGAGTGGTAATTCTAATTCTGTTAATCAGTTACATTCAAAGTAGGCATGTATTCATGTTCTCTCTTATGATCAGAGAAGAAACACGTCAAGTACTCAGCCACAGGAACATAGAGTCGCTGAAACACGTCAATTACTCAGCCACAGGAGCACATTGTCTCTGAAACTCTGTGCTGTCCTGACTTCACACTCACTTGGCGCAGCAGGCATCACAGGGATGTAAAGGCTAATCGACTAATAGGCTCACTGTACCAGCACAGAAAAACTGCGATCAAGAACCTTGATCTCCTGCCAACCAACTACATTAAGGCTGTGTGGGCCTGGTGGTTGTGACTAAATTAGCACCATTTCAAATGTTAATGTCTGTCTCTGCAGTCTGATTTAAAAAAAACATATTAATGTGTGGTACCGTGTACTTTAGATCAGTGTTTCTCAAAGTGTGGTCCGCAAGCTATCCCAAGTGGTCCGCGAGCAGACATGTTAAAATATAATATCTTGCAAGGTTGAACCAACTTGTATGTAAATCCAAACAGTTCTGCAACATGCCTATGTAAGCTACACCAGTTTAAATCATATGAATCCTCTGACATAAAAAGGAAGGTGAGGAGGCCTATTGTGTAATATACTGTTGAAGTAGGTTTACTCTTTCTTTTAGCTAGTGGTCCGTGAGGTTTTTTTTTATTGGTTAAGTGGTCCTTGGTCTGAAAAAGTTTGAGAAACACTGCTTTAGATGGATACACCAAAACACTGTAAAAACATGGTAGTTAGTTAGACTTCCAGGAACATAAGAGCACATCTGTAATCTACAGCTCCATCTGTGTATTTGGGATGAGAGTGAGAGTGAGACCACAGGCTATAACTTTTATACTCCAACAGAACATTAGCCAGTTTAGTTTCCCACGAAGAAAAACCTGAGGGAACGAATGGGCACGAGAACAAATGTTGTTATTCCTGTTATACCGTGCCACAGCAGAAACCTCACGCTGCGCTAACCTGGGAGGCTAATTATTGTCGCAGCTCAAACAGGCGGCCACCCATTCAGTCAGAAACATTACAATGCGCTGTTTAGTCATCTGAATGGGCGAAATGAGAGCCTACCAATTGTGCTGGGCTACGCTGTGCTGCCTCACCAGCCAGGAGAGGCGAGCTAGCCAGGAAAACACAATCACAACACTCTGGTGGGGGGAACTGGTGCGCAATCCACATGACAGAACCATTACTTCGGCTCTTTTTGAGGTCAGTGATGCAATAGGCTCAGGTTTGTATAACACGCTTTGCACAATGCAATTTCATAGCAACCCACGCAGACTAATGCTAAATAAAACGGTTTGCTAATTTAATACTAAACAGCACCACAAGAGCTTTTATTACAGCCCAAGCCTTTTATTGGCCTGACTTTGCACTAGTATTTTATTGACTGTCTATGCACAATTTCAACCAAATTTTGCTGCTCTTATTTTTTCATTATTATATGTGCCCTCCTATTTACTTATTTACTTACTTTTTTGTTTACTTGAATGTTATGTTTGTCTGTGGACCTAAATTGGTAAAATATGTCTTGTCTTCACCGTGGGATAGTGAGAAACGTAATTTCGATCTCTTTGTATGTCTGGAACATGTGAAGAAATTGACAATAAAGCTGACTTTGACTTTGACTTTGACTTTGAAGAGCACTGCTGATTCAGCGCGAGGTAGGTCTCAGTGCACAATGATGTTGAAAGTTACACTGTTTTTATGAAACTTCATAATACTTCAATTCAACCAAGTTTCTCTAGATGTCCAATAAAATGCTACAAATAACTGAACTGATTCCTGCTGCATTGCACTGTGTCAATAAATTAGCGAATGTTGGTATTACTGCCTGATCATTTGTCTGGTTTCCACAGCATGGTAGCTGTACGTAGTGGGCATTTTGGATTCAAATGAGTGCCCTGTCTGCTGAGTTTCTGTGTGCGGTGGCATATGATGTGTTGTACACAGCGCTTAGTGTGTAATGTCGTGTGTGCGGTGGCATATGATGTGTGTTGTACAAGTGCTTAGTGTGTATATGTTGTGTGTGCGGTGGCATATGATGTGTTGTACACAGTGCGCTTAGTGTGTAATGTCGTGTGTGTGGTGGCATATGATGTGTGTTGTACACAGTGCTTAGTGTGTAATATGTTGTGTGTGCGGTGGCATATGATATGTTGTACACAGTGCTTAGTGTGTATATGTTGTGTGTTGTTTATTGTGTGGGCATGTGTGTGTGTAGGCTTGCGTGGGTGTGTGCGTGCGTGTGTATGTGTGTGTGTGTGTGTGTGTGTGTGTGTGTGTGTGTGTGTGTGTGCTTGTGCTTGTGTGCATGTGTGGGTGAGCGTGTGTGTGTGTTAGGGTTCCAGCGCTAAGCAACCGTCTCCCGGCGTCCCGGGCTCCATGTCCAACATCCCTCGTCTCGGTGGTTAATTTTAGCGGCGTGAGCTCCATAAAGAGCCGCCCCATAGACTCTGCTTTAATTGGAGGTTTCTTGGGAGACGGAGAAAAAGCCTTCACATCCCAACTCCACTTAGAGCTGCCTAATAAACTCTCGCAGAGGCTCTGTGTTTGAACTTTATTTTTTATTTATAAATCTCAGAACAAGG
>NC_055969.1:26722516-26740016 GCF_018492685.1 Alosa sapidissima
CTCTGGGCCAGGGGCTTCATGAGAGGGCGCAGCGGAGGCAAGAGGAAGAGGTGACGTCGCTGTAGGGTTGAGTGGTATGTCGGCTGGCACTGGCATTGGGGTCTGTACAGGGTCCAGCTGAGCTGGTGCAGCTGGTTGGATTACCACAGGAGCAGCAGGCCTAAAGGGTTCTGGAGGATGGGCTGGCCCGTACTCGTGGCACCCATTTTGGTGACCTTCTTTGCTGTTAACGATCGTCACAGGGTCTCCTGGGCATGGTCGCAAGTTGTTGCGATGGAGGGTTCGACACGGACCATCTTTACCCTCTGGCCGTATCGTGAACACTGGCCGGTCACGATGGGGCTGTCCGACGATCACAAAAGGTGTTGGGAGCCACTGTGGTGCAAGTTTACCTTGAGCCCTGCGACGGAAGTTTTTTATCAACACCCTCTCTCCTGGCAACAGTGGCATGGTCCGAGTG
This sequence comes from Alosa sapidissima, assembly GCF_018492685.1. Classification (NCBI taxonomy): domain Eukaryota; kingdom Metazoa; phylum Chordata; class Actinopteri; order Clupeiformes; family Clupeidae; genus Alosa; species Alosa sapidissima. Next base: position 26,722,977 of record NC_055969.1, read on the forward strand.
TTCCGGTTGTAGTGCCTCTGGTTCCAGTGGTTGCGGCGTTCTGCGTTGTTACGGACAGTCTCATAGGCTTGCAGAAGAGTCTGATGGTGGCTTCTGACCCACCCATCTAGCCCATCTCTACACTGGGGCGGTGCAACGTCATACAACATATCCACTGGTAACCTGGCATGGCGGCCAAAGACAACATAATGTGGAGTCATTCCAGTGCTGGCGTGTGTGGTATTGTTATAGGCCTGTAGAAGTGCAGGTAGCCGGCTGGGCCACTGAGACTGGGACTGCGTTTCAATGGTACCCAGCAGAGATAAAAGGGTGCGATTAAACCTCTCACATGCACCGTTGCCTTGTGGGTGGTACGGGGTGGTGCGTATCTTTCTGCAGCCGTACATCGTGCATAGCTGCTGCATCAGAGTCGACTCGAAGGCTGCCCCCTGGTCTGTGAGGATTCGCTCCGGACAGCCAAAAGGGAGGATAAGTGCAGTCCACAGGGCCTTCACTGTGGTAGGAGCCGTCTGATCCCTGGTTGGTACAGCCACTGCGTATCTGGAGAATAGATCTGTGATGACAAGAATATATTGGTACGCATCTGAAGGCCTCCCAAGGGACAAATAATCTAAAGCCACAGTCTCAAAGGGGTAGCTAGAAACAATTGGGCACAGGGGGGCTTTTGGTTGGGCTCCCGACTTCCCAACTAGACAAGTGGTACACTCTGCGGCCCATTTCCGGGCATTTGTACTCATGCCCACCCAGTAGAACCTCCTTCTCAGCAACGAGACCATTTTGTCACCACTCGCATGGGCTGCTGCCTTGTGATACTCTTCCCAAAGTGGTCGGGCCTGTGCTTCTGGGATGATGATCTGCTTCACCGGTGCGCCCGTATCTGGTTCAGCGACACATCTCACCAGGGTTCCATCACACAGCTCTAAGCGGCACCACTCCCGGAGCAAGCAGCGAAGCTGTGGAGACAAGGTAGAGGGGTTATTAACTATAGGGGGTTCACGGCTCACCTTCCAGGTGTGCAGGAGTTGCAAATCAGGGTCATCCCGCTGTTGTTCCCCCCAATGTTTCTGCAGGGCAGGTGGTTCTGTCGGTGCCATGCAGGCCATGGTGTGCACAGTGTGCTCCGTTGCCTCTCCCGGTAGCCGTGACAGTACATCAGCATTTCGATTGGCTGTCCCTGGACGGTAGCGTAGGTCATACGAGTAGTTTGCCAGCTGGGCCACCCACCTTTGTTCAGTTGCACCCAGTCTCGCTGTTTCGAGGTGGACCAGGGGGTTATTGTCGGTAAAAACAGTGACCTTAGCTCCCCATAGATAGTCTTTGAATTTGTCTGTAATAGCCCATTTTAGAGCCAATAGTTCCAGCTTAAAAGAGCTATAATTTTGGTCATTACGCTCAGTGGGGTGAAGGCTGCGGCTGGCGTATGCTATGACTCTCTCTCTTCCCTCTTGGACCTGGGCTAGGACCGCTCCGAGACCGTCCAGACTAGCGTCAGTGTATAATCGGAACGGAAGCTGGAAGTCTGCATAGGCCAAGATGGGGGCGCTAAGGAGGGCCTGCTTCAGACGGTCAAAGGCCACTTGGCAACCCGGTGTCCATTGGATAGGGGCAGAGGGTTTGTTGGCTTGGCCTTGTAGGAGTCGATGGAGGGGGGCCGCTACCTTGGAGAAGGCTGGGATGAAGCGTCGATAATATCCGGCAAAGCCCAGAAAAGATCTCACTTGTTTCACAGTCGAAGGTGTGGCCCAATCACGGACAACTGCTACCTTGTCTGGATCTGTCGCTATCCCTCGGCTGCTGACCACGTGTCCCAGGTATGCCACTTTCCTCTGGAACAGGTGGCACTTCCGTGGCTGTAGCTTCAGGCCATGTTCTTGGAGGCGGCCAAAAACCTGCGCTAGGTGTTGCAAGTGGGTGGTGAAGTTGGGCGAGTAGACGATGACATCATCAAGATAGATGAGGAGGTGGTCATACACTTGTGCTCCCAGACAGCGTTGCATCAGCCTCTGGAATGTGGCTGGGGCGTTACAGAGGCCAAAGGGCATACGTTCAAAGTGGTATAGACCAAAGGGGGTGGTGAAAGCGGTCTTCTCTTGATCTTCTGGTGCAACCTCTACCTGCCAGTATCCACTGGCGAGATCAAGGGTGGAATACCACTCACACTTGGACAGGCTAGTGAGGGATTCTTCAATGCGAGGTAGAGGAAAGGAGTCTTTGTGGGTTACTGCATTTAGCTTGCGGTAATCAACGCAAAATCTCCACGAGCCATCTTTCTTTTTGGCAAGGACCACTGGAGCAGCCCATGGACTCGAGCTCTCCTTCACAACCCCACTGTCGAGCATGCCCTGCAACAAGCCCCTCAGTTCTGGATAGAGGTTTGGAGGAACTGGGCGATAGCGCTCCCGGATCGGGGGTGCCGTGCCAGTGGGAATCTGATGGGTGACCACTGCTGTTCTGCCAAAATCCTCGTCATGGGCTGCAAACACATGAGACCACTTCCCCAAGAGGGCCTTCAATTGGGCCTGTTGGTCAACGTCTAGCCCTTCACCATGCAGAGCGAGAGCTGGGTGGTCATCACTAAGGGTCTGTCCCACCTGTTGTACATCAACCTCGATGATTTGGGGGCCAGTATTCCGCAAAACTAGCCTTGTCCGTCCCTGTACATCCTTTTGGTCGATTTGGGTGACTGTGGCCAGGGGGCATCGTTGAGGTAGTTCCATGGGAAATGGGTTTGGATTACAGATACGCAGGGGGACTCTCCCTCCCCGGGTCCAGCTCAGCGATCTAGCCACTCGCCATTCACATCCATGGTCCTCCAGGTCTTCAATCAGGACAGGGCAATCGGGCAGGCCAGCAGCTTGCGGTACATGGGCCCAGACGATCATTTCGGCGGAGGGAGGCAACACTACTGGGGGCTGCCGTTGGAGTCTAGCCACACCTTGGAGCTCTAATCCAGTCACTGATGCTTCGGCCCTCTGGCAGGCGGCGAACGCTGCATCCCAGACTTTTTCTGCAGAGGGGGAAAACACAGACTTAAATGCAGCGACTCCTGGGTGCCCACCTTGAAAGACCCCGGCCCAACAATCGGTCACAACGTTCATGCCCAAGAGTCCATATTCGGTGTTAATGCAGTCGTCACGGACAATAACTACTCCCTTCCCCTTAACATCTAGTCCCCCAATGCAAAAGTCTAGGACTGCATAGCCTACATAGGGAATGTGAAGGCCGTTAGCCGCTTTCAAGGCTAGCCATGATATGCGGCTAGGATCCTGTATGCACTCATCACCGAAGTGGCGCTGGAAAAGTGTTTGGCTAAAAAGGGTGACTTGGGAGCCAGTGTCCAGTATGCATGGAATTCGTTGGCCTTGGACAAATACCTCAATTTCGGGGCATCTACCAACCATGGCGGGCCTTTGTTGGGGCGCAGTTGGCGGCCCCTCCCGGTTCACTCGCCCTGTTGTGACCGGGGGTACCGAAAACCCGTCTGGGCTGGGCGTCGCCGTGGGCAAAATCTTTGGATGTGTCCAGCATCTCCACAGTCACGGCAGATAGCTCGGCCTTGGGCATCCCACTGGTAGGAGGACTGTCCAGGAGGGGCTGATCCCAGGCGTTGACGTTGGGGGGCATTGGGTGGTGGACGCCAAGATGGTCGAGGGGCTGTCTCAGTCTCCGGCGGTGGCTTCCAGTGTCCTTGGATCTCCTCTATGATCGACTTGCCTAGAAGTGTTACCTGTTCCTTCAGCTCTTGGCGCAGCTCAGCCCGCAGGGCTTCCTTTATTTGTTGAAACTCGGTGGCTGGGGAAGTAGGCCGTGGCTGAGATGTTGTAGCAAAGGTTGGGAAAGCACTGGCTTCCTCTGTATGGACCAGCTCCCGCTCTAAAGCTTTTGCCTCCTCACAAGCCTCCACAAAGGTGAGCGTTGAGGTCCTTCGGAGCTGCCTCTGTAGCTCCTGCTTCAACGATCCCGTTCTTAGGCCCATGGAAAACTGTGTCCGCAGCAGCTCATCGTCGGTTCCGGTGTTGAGAGGATCCCTAGCTCTCCAACTGTAATGCAGCTCACGCAAACGGAGAATGAAATCCTTGACACCCTCCCCAGGTTCCTGTCTGCAGCTGAAAAACTGGGCCCTCAGCTGAGCTAGTGGTTGTTGGCCTCCATACAGCTCACCTAGGGCCTCTAAAATCTTAGTGTCAGTATCACGTTTGTCCACTGCCAACAGCACCACCTCCCTTTTGGCATTTGCCTCCAAAGCGCTAAGTACAAAGTCCACCCGTTGCTCTGCATTCAGCCCCTGGGCCCGGATGAAGGCTTCAATCTGCGTTCTCCATTCTAAAAACTTTGATGCACCCCCTTCTCCACTAAACTTAGGGACCCATGGCCCGCCCATAAACCATGGCATAAATGCAGCTACCATTTGTGGCTGTGCACCTGCTACCTGAGGCTGCTCGCGGTTACTCATTGTTGTGTACGTCAAGGGTCCTGCCAAAACTACGCCAAAATTGTAACGGGAGCAGGAATTATGCTACTGACCCTTGAGGTACAACAACAGACACACTGGATATATATAAAACTCAGTTTTATTACAACATTAAAAAAAAGGCATATAAAAAACACCCAATACATATATGTATAAGTAACTAGGTCCTGGTGCTTCAAACCAGTGTGGAAGATCTAGAGAAAGTAGCTAGTTAGCTACTTCAAGCCAGTGTGGGGAATCTAGGGATGGCAGTTAGTTAAAATGTCAGCAGCTACAAAACACTGTTTTAAACCAGTGTGGAAGATCTAGGGCCAGTAGCCAATTAACTACTTCAAACCAGTATGAAAGATCTAGGGATAGCAGCTAGTTAAGTGCAAGCAGCTACACAATACTGCTTTAAACCAGTGTGGAGGATCTGGCGCCCTCTAGAGGGGAGAGAAATCATATAGTCACAGTTACTCTAACGCAGGTAGGCCTATTACTAGCGATTCACACTCGTGCACAAAATCACATCACACGCACCCACAAAAGATCACACTATTGTGAAAACAAGGGCAGAAAAGCCACAAATGTAAATAGTAGAAGTATTCAATCGAACTAGCACAACACGTTACTCCAAAGGGTGACACGCACACACAGTTAATTGCTACTACGTTAAAGTAGTGTTTACACAATGGATTTCCCCACCCTGCACACACTTCTAAAAAAACTGTAGCGAGCAGCCTGACCTTCTATCTTAACTATAGCCAGCCTAGTAACACACAATTGATTGTACAGAGGGTGAATGAATAGTCCAGCAACCACTCACGACCCAGCCCACAGTTCGTAATCCACAACACAGAACCAGGAAGTCGCCGCCGCCTCGGCCTCCTTGTCTCTCGCACTGAAACAGGGTAGCTTGCGCCTCTCGCCGCCAATGCTCCTTCTTGAATGTCAACAGTCGGCACTCCACCAGGAACTGCGAGGAGGAGGAAGTGAATCAGCAAAGTAGCCACAATAAATCGCGGGGTAAAACCCACTCACAAGACAACGGCACAATTACTTTCCGTCACGTGAAGAATCGGGTGCGTTGGATAATCCTTTCGCGGCCCTCACGGTGTCCGAACGGATGTTTGGTCAATTCGCCGTTGTAGCTGGGAAGTCAGAGGCGGTAATCCCGAGGTCTCGGCTCTCGTGGGTTGCGGTGCGTGAAGTATCCGGGCGCCTGTTGCAGATAAAGGGAACGCACCGATGAGAGGGCCGAGTCAGCTTTTATCCCCTCCAGCCACCAATCACGGGTCTTGTCAATTGTCTCCATTATCGGCAGCACCTGTGGAGGAACGTCTCACAAGCATACGCACACACACACACACGCACAACCCCCGCCCCCAGACAGTTCATTTGACATTTTGACTGTAGAGCCCCGCTACACAAGCACACACACACACACACACACACACACACACACACACACACACACACACACACACAGTCACATGAACAAAAATAAACTGACACACTCACACCTGGATAGACACATTTATTTTTCTAGACTTGGTTACATACTGTATGCATCAAAACAATCAGTACTCATCACTGTAGGACAGAAGTGCAGAAGTCACACTAATCTGAGATAACTCCATACACAGTCGAAGCACATCTCCTTCTCTGCTCCTAGCAGCGGTTCATGCAACAGTAATTCAATCAAGACAACTCATCTGTCAAAACACAAGCACTCACCATTACGCTTTGTCAGGAGTCAATTTGCAAAAGGATTTAAATGAATTACAAGTGATATCAGAGAGAACAAAAGAGAGAGGGAGTGTGTGTGTGTGTTAGATAGAGAGAGAGAGATAAAGAGAGAGAGAGAGTGCAAGGGAAAGAGAAACAGAGAGAGATTGAGGGGAAGAGAGAGAAAGAAAGAAAGAGAGAGAGTGTCTGAGGGAGACAGAGAGAGAGAGAGATGCAATCAGTCTCTGCTGCCTGTGTATGCATCTGCTTGGTTTCACTGTCAGAGGTGAGACTACCCTCCCACGGTGTTGAGCCAGCTGCATCTACAGACAGTCTGTCTCATGGGCTAACAGGCAGTCTGTCCCATGTGCTAACAGGCAGTCTGTCCCATGGGCTAACAGGCAGTCTGTCCCATGGGCTAACAGGCAGTCTGTCCCATGGGCTAACAGGCAGTCTGTCTCATGGGCTAACAGACAGTCTGTCTCATGGGCTAACAGGCAGTCTGTCCCATGGGCTAACAAGCAATTAGCAGGAGGAGCTCGCAGGCACAGCAACGCGCACACAAACAGTCGGGTGTCCCCCTTTGAAGCCATTTCTGCTGTCTCCTGAGCTCGGAGCCTTGAAGGTCCAGGAGCTGGACGCTCCAAAACAGGACCCCTTCATCTACACCTGACATTTAAGATTAACACAGCAACATAAATCAAGGGCTTTTGAAGTCATGGGCAGAAAAAAAGTGCAATTGTAACAGGGAAGCTGCCCCAGGCAAGTTCATGGAGTGGAGTGTGTGCTGCAACAATTAGCTTCCACTGTAATCAATGGAACTGGCTACACCAGACGTGATAGCAGCACGTACATTCGGAAAAAAAGTTAGACCAATCTTCTGAAACAATTTTTACACTCGTAAATGTAACGCTTCAGGTGCGTGCTTGGTGTAGGCTGCCTGTAAGTGCAAATGTAATGCTTCAGGTGCGTGCTTGTAGGCTACCTGTAAGAGTATATAAATGTAACGCTTCAGGTGCGTGCTTGGTGTAGGCTGCCTGTAAGTGCATATGTAATGCTTCAGGTGCGTGCTTGTAGGCTACCTGTAAGAGTATATAAATGTAATGCTTCAGTGCTTGGTGTAGGCTGCCTGTAAGAGTATCGAAACGTTTTGTGTTTCGCTGTGTGAAACTGCAGTTGCTGGTGTTCTTGTGTCTGCTTCAGAGGATCACCACAGCAGCATACAAAGGAAAAAATACACACATCAGGGAGAATACACACACACACACACACACACAAGTCCTGTGGATTTGCCCGCCTCCCAAGCAGAGAAACACACCGCTGAGATAGATGTGCTATATCTACTTACACACCACTTGTGTCAGTGAGGCTTAGCGCATCACACACACACACACACACACACACACACACAAGGCCCTTTCACACTGGCAAAATCGCCGCGATTTTATGTACCAGAATCGCGGAACGACTGTCCCTTTCACATAAACCGATGCGGAACGGCGGGACAAAGTGTCTCGCCAAATTTACTACCAAGACCCCTAGACATTTTGCCGAGTTTTTTCGTTCCGCCACCAGTGTGAATGGGTCAAGGCGGAAAGGGGAATCTGGGCGGGCATTTCAATGCTATGTCCAGCCCACCACAGGAGATTGCAAATAAATCTAACTGATCAAAAGCAGCAATCGCAGAGACAGCACATTATGTCAATCTATAAATTCACAAAGTCTCCAGTCATTCAATGCCTGCTAGAGTTGACTGTAGCTTGGAATGCAATCAGTTGCCATAATAGGCCATCTTAAAATCCAGCGATAAAACAAAGCATGAACTCACAATTAGCGCCTGAACTTCTCTCAACTAATAAATGCAATGAGTTTTCATCTTTTTTTAAAGGTAAAATTGACAAAATCAGACTCAACATATCTGCTCAATTACAAATTCAACAACCTGAACTTCCAGCAACAAACAGAGGGAAACTAAACTTGATGTCAGAGTTCAGCTTGATAGACTACGAAACACTTGAAAAAACGGTACAGAATCTCAGCCCTTCCACATGTGTCTTAGACACTCTGCCTACCAATTTCTTCAAAACTGTTTTTCACCTCATAGCGGCGGATGTCCTTCAAATTGTAAATGTATCATTGCTGTCTGGCACTTTTCCTAAGTCACTGAAAACAGCTGTTGTAAAGCCACTTCTCAAGAAGAATAACCTGGATGCCTCCATGCTAAACAATTACAGGCCCATATCCAATCTCCCTTTTATTGGCAAAATTATTGAAAAAGTAGTCTTTAATCAATTAACCACCTTCCTAACATCAAATGGGTATTTTGATTACTTTCAGTCTGGTTTTCGGGCAAATCACAGCACTGAAACAGCTCTCATTAAAGTTTCCAATGACATACGCCTCAACACAGATTCAGGTAAAACATCAGTCCTAGTGCTACTGGACCTTAGTGCAGCATTTGACACTGTTGATCACAATATTTTACTACACAGACTAGAACACTGGGTTGGATTTACAGGCATAGTTATCAGCTGGCTAAAATCATATCTACAAGAAAGGAGCTTCTTTGTTGCCATCGGAAACTGTACCTCAACACCAACGTCCTTGACCTGTGGTGTTCCCCAGGGGTCGATCTTGGGGCCACTATTATTCAACCTCTATATGCTCCCACTTGGACAAATCATTCAAAATAATTTGATTTCATATCATAGCTATGCAGATGACACACAAATTTACTTAGCTCTATCACCAAACAACTATGGTCCTCTTGAATCTATGTGTCAGTGTATAGAACAAATCAACACCTGGATGTCTCAAAATTTTCTTCAGCTGAACAAAGAAAAAACTGAAGTAATTATATTTGGTAAAAATGAGGAAAGACTTAGGGTTGCCACTCTCCTTGACACAAAAGGGTTGAAGGCAAAGGATACTGTTAAAAACCTTGGTGTATTAATTGACAGTGATCTAAATTTCAACAGCCACATGAAAGCGATAACTAAATCAGCTTTTTACCACCTCAAAAATATTGTCAAACTCAGAGGGCTGATGTCAAAACATGACTTAGAAAAACTCATTCATGCATTTATCTCCAGCAGGGTTGATTACTGCAATGGACTGTTCACAGGCCTTCCTAAAAAGACTATTAAACAGCTTCAGGTGATACAAAATGCAGCAGCTAGGACTCTAACAAAAACTAAAAGAACTGACCACATTACTCCAATTCTTAAGTCCTTGCACTGGCTTCCAGTAAGTCACAGAATTGACTTTAAAGCACTATTGCTTGTTTATAAATCAGTAAATGGAGCAGGACCTAAATACTTGTCAGACATGCTTCAGCAGTACACACCTTCTCGTCCTCTCAGGTCCCAGGTGAAAAACCTGCTAGTAAAACCTACAGTTAGAACCAAACATGGTGAAGCAGCTTTTAGCTGCTATGCGGCTCAGCTGTGGAACCAACTTTCGGATGACATTAAAAAGGCCCCAACTGTAGCCAGTTTTAAATCTAGACTTAAGACCAAACTGTTCTCAGACGCTTTCTGCTAACTGTGCCGAGTTACAAATCTGCCTGAATCTGAATCTGCCTCGATAATTATTCTACTTTGTCTTTTATTACTTTTTTTACTACTTTTGCCTTTGTTTTTGCTTACTAATTATTCTTTATTTTTAAATGATTTTACCTTGTGTTTTATGTTTTCCTTTTATTATGATCTTTACCTTTTAACTATTCTTTGACTATATTGCCCTTCTATGCTTTTATTTGTTATTATCGTTTGGTTTTGTTTATGTAAAGCACATTGAATGACCTCTGTGTATGAAATGTGCTATATAAATAAACTTGACTTGACTTGACTCATGAGCGTCTGTCTGCCCTATATGTAGCCTATATCCTCTGATTGTAGGCATCTAGGGAAAGTTCGCGAAGTATTCCACCAAGATGAATGGGGGAGACGGGCGCAAAAAAATATGATTAAATTAAAGTTACTTTTCTCGCGAACCGTTTACCACAACAACTAACCACTAATATAGTTTAAAGGCTGAGAAAAAGCTCTTTCGTGTGATACATCCGATGTCTGTGATGAATAGGCTACTTCGCAAGTAGTTGAGCAAATTTGGATGGGACTGAAATACCTTTACAGAGCAGCAGTTCTGGCCATATCGGCTCTGGCTCACATTACAGCTTTAAATGCATTATCGCTTCACTACCCAACACACGAACAAGAAAGAAAAGAAAAAAGAAACCAATGTGCTTATGTCGCGATTTCCGATAGGCCAGAGAAAAGACAGCTATGGTAACCTAACAATTAGGATTTGCTTTGCCTATACTGCTGTTTGGTTGTCCCAAACTTTGAGTCGATCCATACTCGCATTAACTGAATCTTATCAACCCGAACTACGATGTTGAGTGACAGGATGCAATACCTAATAATCTCACTGCCTTCGGCATAACTGCTAACAGTGCGCCTAGGCCTACTGTTAAACACCTCAAAAATATTAAGCTGCTGTTTTCTTTTCATGACGAGCACTAGACCTACGCTTAAATGATTTATGACTGAATGGAACGTTGCGTTTTTAAAGAACTGCTTATCACGTCGTGTGACAAAGTTTACACTAATCATCATCTTCTAATGTATCCTTATGTTGAGATGTCCATTCTCTTTGCCCTAGGCTATCATTTGTGCGCGAAGCATGTTTCAATTAAGACATGCAGTACACAAGCTATTTTTATTGTTGTAATATTGAACGATTTCATGAATAAATTGTACAGTAGCCTACATTGTACGGCCAAGGCAAGGGGCAACTCTTCTCTTCAATTTCCCTTCCAAATTACGTTTTATTGTCTGAAGACATCTATCGCAAGAATTTAACATTCTAACAGCAACAGCAAAGCAAATGCAAGCTAACCAAAGTGCAGTCGGTTCTCCCGCCATGGTTTTTGAAATCACACACCTGCTGTAGGCCTATCTAAAGGCCCACGTACATAAGGCCTACGACTATCACTCTACACGCCCCCTGTTGCACGTCACAATTTAATTTACTATAGCTGATCCTGCCTCCTGGCTCCCCCAAATGCCGCATCATGTGAACAGATCAGCAGGCCGGCAAATTTTCACCTCGCTTTCAGACACAAAAAGACGGCAAAAAGACGTCCCCTCTTCCCGCAAATTTAGTGTGATCTCTGTGTGAAAAGGCCTACACAAACATTTCTGTAAGGCTTAGCGCATCACACACACGGATCTTTTGTGATGCAAATGTGATAGATGATCGTCCTTAAATAACATACAGTGCTGACTACTGGCTCATGCGCCTGACTGATTCAGTGCAGCAGATACACTGATTGGATCCCACGTGGACTTTGTCTGCTCTGCTATGTAAGATGCTTTACAGTCGATCTTTCTAACGCGGGATCAAACTACAGGAGACTGTTGATCTGATGCTAGATCTGTGCTCGGTCACTGATCTGAAGCTAAAAACAGGTCTCGTTAAAGCTGGGTGCTCCAGCTGTCAGTCCAGCTGTATGGTGGATCACACTCTATCACACTGGGCTTTAGACAGAAACGTCTCTTATGATGTGACACTAAGTATTTGTGTGTGGGGGTGTGTGTGTGTGTGCATGCATGCATGTGGGTCTGTGTGCGCGTGAGTGCGTGTGTGTGTGTTATCTGCCAATCTCTGTAAATAAAGACTTTCTCTGATGGTTCCACATTTGTGAGTGGTGTGTGAATGAGAGTGATTACATGAGCTGTCAACATGAGCCATTGTGAGCCATGAGATGAAAACATGAGCTATTGTGAGCCATGAGATGAAAACATGAGCTGAACACATGAGCCATGAGCTGAACACATGAGCTATTGTGAGCCATGAGCTGAAAACATGAGCTGAACACATGAGCCATGAGTTGAACACATGAGCCATGAGCTGAACACATGAGCCATTGTGAGCCATGAGCTGAAAACATGAGCTATTGTGAGCCATGAGCTGAACACATGAGCCATTGTGAGCCATGAGCTGAACACATGAGCTATTGTGAGCCATGAGCTGAAAACATGAGCTATTGTGAGCTATTGTGAGCCATGAGCTGAACACATGAGCTATTGTGAGCCATGAGTTGAAAACATGAGCTATTGTGAGCTATTGTGAGCCACTGTTGTCCACAGGTCCTCTGAGAGAAAAGGGAGGATAAAGAAGCGAGTGTGTGTGTGTGTGTGTGCAAGAGAAAATAGAGGAGGACGAAGCAAGAGTGGGCCTCCTATTTTATTCCTCCTTGCACTAGACACACACTCAAACAAAGGCAAACACTAAAACAGTCTCTGTGCTCTGTGTGGGCTTGCTGTAGCAAATGGAAATGGTGTAACAGACTGCATTAAAAAGAACACATAAGGAACAACAATATCTCCTTACAAGGCCCTCCAAGCTGTTCTTAGCAAACAAAATGACTGCACAAAACTTTAGTCAAGCAATTATATTCCACTGCACTTTAAATTTTAACTCAATCTGTCAGTCTTGTCACCATCACCAGCCTACAGAAACTGAATGAACCTAGAACTTTGCTTTGCTTAAAAATATGTTGGCCTTTTTGGAATTTCACTCTTTCAGAAAGAACACTGTCAAGGAGAAATCCGGCAAGTTTTCACGTTGATCTCTATTTCTCGAGGTCAGTGAATAGCCTACTCTTGGTATGGAAAAAAACGTACCTAACCTAAAAAAACTTTTTGCTGAGTTGCTGAAAATATATTAGTGGGGGAAAGCTCACAAAACATTGTTTTATCATTATTTTTGACCATCAAACCAAGATGTAAACTGAAATGACCATAAAACGTTTGTATGTGATTCATTTCCTGTCCAGGGATAGGTATATTAACTAGATCAGCAACAGCATAATCTATCCATAGACCGTTAACCACCCATTGACTTGCATTATAGAAAGTAGTGTCAACATGACTGATATCTCTCTGAATATGATAGTTGTAGTAAAAAATCAATCTTATTTATTTCAGAATAAGTGTGTGTATGATTTCAATTAGTAAACACAGTTGAATCTACGTATTTGTGTTTTTTTGGTAATCATTGATTTAAAAAAAAAATTTGTATATAGCTTATATATAGTTGGTTACAGTTTTTTTCTGATTGCTTGAGCACATTTTTTGTAACTATGGCTTTTTTTGCAAAACTTTACACACAAATGGCAAAACCTCTCACCCAATCAGCAAAACATTGTAGTTCTCTTGCAAAAGCTAACACACCTTGCTTAACTCTTCACACCTTCGTAAAAATGGTGTTTTCGTATCTAACAGTAAACACAAGCCATCACAATAGTAAGCACACAATGTGCCAACAACACACTGATGGTATGAATAAAAAACACATCTGGCTTTTGCTTTCTCTGTGCACAAGGTAGACTATGTCAGTTTGAGGTCATACTTTTGTCATAGTTCTGTAAACATACAGGGATCCCAACTTCAAGTATTAGTGTTTATTTACACACATCAAAACAAACACAAGTGTGTTTTTCCAAGTCAAAACACAAAATAGCATTTCACTGAGACAAAACAAATCAGTCTACATCGGGTCATCTCTCTCAAAATTCTGTCTACATCACATGCAATGTCCTAGTCCAAGGCACCGGGAAAAATATATTCTGGAATGACGTATCCAGGCCTGACATGACAATATCCCCACATGTAGATTGTTTTTTTGTCTGTTTTTTTCTCTTCTCACTCTTCCTGCTCACTCCATCGTACCCATTGTACATTACCTGTGGCTTATTTATAGTGCTTAGACTGATTGCAAAGTGAACTAATTATCTAAAACAGTTTTCACATGAGAAAGTGTGCCAGAGAGTTGGCAAAATAGTGTAAATAATAGCCATTGTGCCTACAGTTGTGCAAAGTGTGTGTTACAAAATTCCAAACTGAGTGCAAAGCAGTGTTTGTGCTTTTAGTTTTGCGAACTCAGTGAGTGGTTTTGCCATTTGTGTGTAGAGTTTTGCAAAAAAAGCCATAGTTACAAAAAATGTGTTTAAGCATTCAGAAAAAACTGTAATAGTTTTAAAAACTGTGCTATAAGAATCACCGTTGTGTTTAAGCATTCAGAAAAAACTGTAAAATGGAATGACCATACTTTAATCATACTGCTTAGGTTGTGCTAATAGAAAGATATAAGATAGTCAGTATTGCACTATCCTGACACCACAATAATGCAAAACATGCTGTGAGTTTTAAGTATAGGTATATAAACTCTTTTGATCCCGTGAGGGAAAGTTGGTCTCTGCATTTATCCCAATGCTTGAATTAGTGAAACACACACAGCACACAGTGAGGTGAAGCACACACTAATCCCGACGCAGTGAGCTGCCTGCTACAGTGGCGCTTGGGGAGCAATGAGGGGTTAGGTGCCTTGCTCAAGGGCACTTCAACCGTTCCTACTGGTCGGGGTTTGAACCGGCAACCCTCCGGTTACAAGTCCAAAGCCCTAACCAGTAGGCCATGGCTGCCCCCAACGGTTAAGAATTCAGCTCCGAGACCTTATCCTAGTGTATGGCTAAGTGCAGTTCCATAAAACTGTCTCTGTGCCTCTCCACCTCTCGACAGCCATCACTTATTGCTGGTTGAAGCGGTTGTGCAACCTGCTCATTTGCTTAGCACCTGCTCCTTAGGAAGCAGCCAGAGTGGAGAAACAACAGACCCAAGATTCAACAGTGCCAAGATTCAAGATAGAAAAAGACAGGACCGCTCCACTTCAATACCAGCACATGAGTGAGTGAACACAAACGTAAGAACCCTAAGTTAGCACCATGCGTAATGTATGTATTTACCACTGTCAGGGAGTTGAATTGAAAATAATTCACTAAGACTGTCTGTATCCGTTTTTCCTGATGCCTGACAATTTAGAAACAAAGAAACACACTTTGCTGTCTTTCAACGGAGACGGATGCTTTCCTGGTGCTATGTGGCCATGGGCTTCCCACTATATGTAAAATACTGAGTCCAGTATGTCATCACAGGACCTTGGACAGCTCCCCTGCCTGTGCTACTCTGAGTGGAATGACCTCATGAGGCCCCTGAAGGGCCCATTCTGGTCTTTGCCCTGTGCTCTCTCTGCTGCTGGACACAAGCACAGGCATTAGCACACATACCGGTGCACAACTCTCAGCACAGACACTAGCACAGACACCAGTACAGACACTAGTACAGCTCTCAGAACAGATACCAGCACAAACACCGGTACAGCTCTCAGCACAGACAATAGTACAGCTCTCAGAACAGACAATAGTACAGATTTCAGAACAGACAATAGTACAGATTTCAGAACAGACACTAGTACAGCTCTCAGAACAGACAATAGTACAGCTCAGTACAGACAATAGTACAGCTCTCAGTACAGACATCAATGCATAGAGCTCATTACAGACACCAGCACAGCTCAGTACAGACATAAATGCATAGATCTCAATTCAGATATCACAACACAGGCAACAGGACAGATATCAGCACATACTTCTGCACAAACATTACAGCACAGACATCTGCTCAAAGATCTTTGAACAAACATCAGTCTTTGGTCAGACATTAGCACAAGGATCTCAGCACAGACATCAGAGTAAAGATCTTAGCACAGACATGAGCACAAAGATATTAGCACAGACAATAACTCAAAGATCTTAGCAGAAACATCAGTACACAGATCCTAGCACAGCAAGCACCACACAGAAATCAATCCATCACCTTAGGAAGCCAGTGACTCAGAGATGAATCAGAGCCAGAGGCGGACAGTGGAAACACAAGGCTTTGTGAAATAGGGATGTTTGCATGTGAAATATTAACGGTCATGGTTCTTAGCAGACCGTTTTCCCCAAATTAGTATCATTAAAAATGAACAGTTAAAAGTAGTCATATAGCTGATGGCTGATCCAGAGCTGTTTCAGAGAGTGATTAAAATGATTTTGAGTTGTTTTGCTGGCCTGAAGAAGACCCAGCAGGGTCGAAACGTTGCCTGTTGTGCATTAAATAATTGGGAGTCAAAAGCAGTGTTGCAGACATTATATTTTTTCAATTGAATCTGTTAGAGATAATCTGTGGCTGGAGACAGAATCCCCAAGTATAGTGTTACCGTGATATTCTCCAGTTTCCTGCTTAATTTTAGACTCTGATTGCTACACCTCCGTCAGGTCGTTCTTGTGGGAATTGTTCTCTGAAGGCACTGCTATCTACCACAGATACACTGCAAAATCACAGCTTTATTTTTGTCTATCTTTTGGCTGGCATGGTTGCCTTTTGCAGTGGTTTGTACTGCAATGAATATCATGAAAAGCCTACCTGACTTTGTAGTGGGTGCCCTGATTAGAAAATGCTACTGAGTCGGTAAAGCGCACACACACCTTTGGCAGTGTGCTGGTGTCATGTGCGTAGGTCCTGATGATTCAGAACCGCCATGACGAGATCTCTGACATGATAGAGGGGGAGTGGGAACCGCAAAGGGTCTTTTATAGAACCGTGTCTGTGTGACATGCTGGGATCTGTCACCATGTCAAGTTCTAGTGAGGCGAAAATAAGAATATTTGCCATGGGTGGTTAGGTGCATTTAACCTCTGTCTTACATCAACCACCTAATGACTCTCAACTCAAGTCAACTCCTGGATATTTTCTAATTTGGGAATTAAATGTACTTAGAGGTAGACATATTTAAAAGTATTAAATATGCAGAAGTATAATGTGAAGTGACTGAGAGGATATATAGGGAGGTCTGTGCAGATTACACATGTCATGTACAGTACATGTATAATATATATTTTATATTATATATATTTTATATTATATATTTGAAATGGCTTAATGCCCTTCAAATGGATAGTAGCATATATT
>NC_055969.1:26745016-26755016 GCF_018492685.1 Alosa sapidissima
TAGTGGTGGGAAAGCAAGTTTGAGGTGAGGTGGATTCCTCAAGGGCGGTGCAATGGTAGGGATAGTCACAAAGGGGAGAGGGAGAGGGAGAGGAGGGGAAGAGCATCCAAACTTGCCAGACCGACTGATTCACTTCACACTCCAGAGCTGTCTACACACTCAGACTCGGCATCTATGGACCCTTTCAAGAGAGTTCCATTATCAGCATCATAGTTGGCCCCACAAGGCTTCCTTTTTAACATTCCATATGTTATCTTAATGCAGAGGAAGTAGATTGGGGCCCAAATAGAACGTTCAAGCATTGTTTTTGTTTTTATTGTTGAAAGGGTCTATATTTAAGTTTGTGGTTCACCACAATCAGTACGAAACTGCACCAGTTTTAATGTACATCTCATTGACTCGGCAGCTATATTTAAGTTTGTGGTGAACCACAATCAGTACGAAACTGCACCACTCCGCTTGCAGCTGCAAAGTTCCTTTGCTCTCAACACAAAACTTCACTGTGGAGTTTAAGTTGAGACTCTTCGCCGGCTTCCACTGCTCACCTCCGTGTTCTTCTCTCCACTCTTTGAAGTCCCGCCCCTCCCTCTGAATCTGATTCGTTTTATTGGTCCAGAAAGCAGTCAGTCCTAATTGGCTCGTCACATCACTGTGAAAAACACTTTGACACATTGTTTTGCTCTACAAAGTTTGAACTGAAGACTTCAAACAAACGTAAGCCATCATCAGATGACTGAACACTGTCACTATGACAAAGGAGATGTTTGTGTGCTCATCTATTTATAGAATACGTTAGTAGGTATATAGGTATAGGTATCGCAGTGAAAATCGGCATGCATAATGGAATACACTGAAGCAGGCTTCAAAGCGTTGGAACATCTTTCATCATATCTACTGGCGGATGGGAAAGCTATCAAACCCAGAGGAGGCCCTCAGGCCACCATCAGGACCGGTCACACCAAACAAGCTGGAGGAGGGTGGTGGCAGGGTGGACGAGGTGGACTGCAAATAACATGGCCTGCTGGAGGAGTTTGGTAGTGTAGTGGCTATGGAGCTGAGCTAGCATGCAGTGTGTGTGTGTGTGTGTGTGTGTGTGTGTGTGTGTGTGTGATTCTCGATATTAAGCCTTTCTTGTCCAATGTGTTGAATATAAGGCGAGGCACCATACTAGCAGATATCACTATGAAACCAGTTGATTACTTACATTAATATGGAAAAGAAATGTATTACAAGTTATCTGTAATATAAAGTTTAAATATGCAAATTAAGCATAATCTAATTAAATATGTGCTGATTAGCATAAACTAAAAAAAACTAAATCGGAACATTGGATGATGCCAGGTTCAAAATTACTTTTTCATTGTGTTGACATATTAGATGAAAAGTCTTTTACACAGGGAATTTTAGATATCTCTTTTATTTATTCCGTAAATCATAAAATACTGCCAATAGCCTTTAAAAAAAATACATTTTCGCCATGTTTTTAGGAATAACATGTAATATAAAAAGGCTAGGAATAACATATCAACAAACCCCTCTGTAGAAGCCTTCTAAATATAGTTAGGTATAAGACTGGAAAGTTTGGTGTATGTAGGTGCTTCTGAAGTGCCGATTTCATTCTCAGAGTGGGAGAGGAAACTAATCCATGGGTGCTACGTTCTAGCATCTCTCAATAGCACGTCTCTTAGGTGTGGATGGAGGAGACTTTCTAATGAGGAGTCACAACACTCAAAAAATCCTCCATAGAAATGCATGGGGTTAGTTTGTAACGCCAATATGGCAGTTGTCTACACATATCCCACCCCTTTCATGTGTTGTGATCTCACTGCTGGAGCAAGGTTGGTGTTGTGAAGTCTTGCGCACACCGAAATAGATGCCCGATAAGTGCCCAAAAAGTGCTACAATATGGCTGCTGAGTGGAAGGACTTACTGCATGTATGCTATGTAAATGATTACTGTTAGCCTAAACTGCCCTCTTTTAGCTGATGTCTACAGGGTGTCTGTTCTACTGTTCTAATATGTATAAAATATACATTTATTTTTATTCTTTATTGCAGTAGTAGTCTATGCTCAGAGCCTAAAATTGTCATTCAAAAAGAGAATATTCATTTTTAAGTATTGAAGTATTTGGAGCCTGAAGCAAAGGAATACTTCAGTTGGAAATTCAACTGCCATTTGAAGAAAGATTCATTGATTCGTTACTAAGCCCAACCAGTCTACCAGAAAATGTCAAACTTGCACCAAACTACATTTTGGAGATGATCAGATGTGGCTGCAAGAGTGAAAATCCTTGTAGCTCTAACAGATGCAGTTGCCAGGTTAATGGTGCCTTGCACAATATTCTCTGCATGTTTTAGGTTAGGGTAGGACGAGCCAGAACTGGACAATTCTGGCAATATCTGAAATTATAAATTATAAATTAATTATTTGACATAGAAAAGGGTAACATTTTCCCAATTTGAATGCATGAAGTATTGTCTGAATAACTATCACACTGCAAACTGTATTTTAGAACATTCTATTTGAGTTGATTATTTGCTTTTCCTATTTTTTTTTTCTTCATGATTTCGGCACAGGGCTTTAATGGTTAATGTAGGACATTGCCCAAGGGATATCACACTGGGCACCCTCCTAAATATTAAAGAGCCACCCCAAGGCAACAAGTCTAAGCAAAAATGAATAAATAAATAAATAACCCAGAAAACCAGGTCTGACCCCATGGCTCCCTGACTGGCATTATCTGAAACATAGAAATTCATTAATTCACTTAGTAAAGGGTTAAATTGTCCAAATTTGAATGTACTGTCTGAAAAACTATCAGACAGAACATTGTATTTTAGTACATTTTAATTGAGTTGATTTGCATTTAATATGAGTATGCCTACTCATCTTGAAATTAGAGGTATATCCTATTTCATGATTTTGGCACATTGGGCTTTTTCATATTTAAACATTAAATTACAGAAAACTTGTAATACAAATTTCCTGTGTAAAAGACTTTTCATCTAATATGTAAACACAATGAAAAAGTAATTTTGAACCCGGCTTCATCTAATGTTCAGATTTTTTCTTTTTAAACTTTATGCAAATCAGCACATATTTAATTAGATTGTGCCTAATTTGCATATTCAAACATTAAATTTCAGATAACTTGTAATACATTTTTTTCCATATTAATGTAAGTATTCAACTGGGGAAGTTTCATAGTGATATCTGCTAGTTATTTTTTTTACCCTATTAACCTTTAGTGTCTTACCTTGTATTCAATACATTGAACAAGAAAGGGTTAATATACAAAATTGCCTAAGGGATATCACTGGGCACCCTCTTAAATCTTAAAGAGATACCCCTGGTCTACAAGATTCTGCAACAAAAAAAAAACTTTAACCGACAAAACCAGGTCTGACCCCATGGCTACCAGGGGTGCGTTTCCCAAAAGCATCGTTGCTAACTACGGTAGCAACTAACATGGTTGCAACTATGTAAGTACGACACAACTGTTCCCCAAAACGATAGTGTGAACTATGGTGGTGGAACTTACATAGTACGATGCATCGTGACACTGCGTCAGTGTTTCCCAAAACCATAGTAGCTAACGTTCGCAACCACTATCGTAAAGTTGTGTAGTTACAGCTACACCTCTCGACCTGTAGTATGTAGTAAGAACCATAGTAGACGACGTAACCCTGATGACGGAACACGCAGAGGACAGATGGATGAGAGTTATTAAACGATCCCATAACATTGCTGTGGGATACCATACCATAGCATTGCTGGAAGCTACAATTGCACATTACTGGACAACGTTATGTGGTACAGTGGAAAGTGAAGTGTTGTGGAGTTAGCCTACAACAGAGCGGCCTGTGGTGAAGTGCTATGGTGACCGCAATCATCTGTGTTGTTATTATTCGTGAATTTACATGTAGCCTAATGCTAATGTGTCAGCACAGATTCTTTCGAACACCCGTTAAGTTAAGTTATCTGGTGATAAAGCTTTTGAATGCCAACGGTATTGTTATGTGAGGCTAGCATTGTAATTGTTATAAAAGGATAACGTTACATTGTAGTCGTATGTTAAGTGTGTTTGTATGAATCTGCTAATCATACACATAGCTAACGGTATATGGACTCTACAGCCCATTATGATGTGGTGAAGTGACTGTGCTGTGGCAGAGACTGTAGCGTGTGTGCTTTACAGGTCAGGGGTTCAAGACTGAGTTCAAGACTGAGTCGATGGGTGTGAGGTGAGTATGCCTGTGGAGTGGGGTTTGTGTTGTATCTTGTCTGATCACAAGCTATGTGGGTGTATAAGTTAAGCTACTCTCAGTTATTATATGATCTTGATATTTGAACACATAGCTGAATTATGTTGGTACAATGACATTGGAGAATGCTGCTGTGAAGTTGAGTAGCCTCTCGCTTGGAGAACTTTAAGACCTCTGGGACTTAAGTGAGCATGCAGAGTGCTGTGGTCAGTGTCAAAATGTGACATGATTTTCACTGATTTAACTTGTCCTTCATGGCCCAGGTATGGGTAGGCCTGTCATGGGAGGCGGAAAAATGGTAAGTTGCCTTTGCTTTGTGACCTTTCAATCTGTGTATGTATTTTGATGTCATGGCTCATAGGGAACATGTGTGTGTGTGTGTGTGGGAGGGATCATGGGGAGAAAGTGATGGTGGGAAAGTTAAGTACATTTACCCCCTCACCCCCACCAAACTAAAAGAAATGTAAAAAACATAAACAAAGGGGGAAAAAACAGGTAATGTGGCAGGGAATTGTGGGGTTTGGGTGTTTAGGCCAAACATATGTGCAACTAATTCCCAGTGTGCTTCCAGGCCAGCAGGAAGGTGTGCAGCAGCCACTGGAATGACCTCTTCCACCTCCTCCACTAAAAGCTCCTCATCAGCCGGCAGTGGGATGTGATCCTGAAGGGCAATGTTGCAGAAGCGCCGCCACCAACACTACACTGCACGCCTTTGCAGGATGGAGCTTCAGGCCACCAGCGGATTTGCTCACACACCTTTCCACATGCCCAAGGCCCTCTCCACAACAACGCGGGTCCGGCTATGGGCGTTGTTGTACCGCACCTCTGCCTCGCTGTTGGGCTCCTAGATGGAGCAGTTGACATGCTTGTATTATCATAGGGGGTTGATGGAATAAAGTAGGTCTTGAAATGTCAGTGCACTCACATGGAATATAGACATGCATTTGAAAACAACAGTATAGACTTTGCTACTATCTCAGCAGCAGAAGGCAACAACATGAGCAGCACCTACAGTAACACTGTGTGTGTGTGTGTGTGTGTGTGTTGGTACAGCTGGCGCAGATCCTTCAACCATTTGAGCATTGAAACATTTGTGCTATGTGAACTGTCATTTTGTGGTTGTGATTCAACACACAACTTCATAACTACAATGGATAAAAAGTAATGGTAAAAAAACTGTATCTGTGCATTTAAAATATCATGAAATACTTGTGTGTGGTAACAGTATTCAGTTTTCAGTGTCACAATGAAAACACATAACAAGGGCAACATTGGGCAAATGCTGCATAAAGGCATGAAAATATTCCAGTGAAATGAAGGGCAATGATAAAGTAAAGTATTCATTTATATAGCGCTTTTAGAACAGAGTGAAACCCAAAGCACTTACACAACAACATGTTGTTCAACATTGTTCATATTACATATCCATATTTATTCTGCTCTTACTGTAAGGTAACTGCTAAGATACTGCACATATTTATATTTCATTTATATTACTCTAAACCACCTTCTGCAAACCAACTGTATACTACTGTCTACACTGCACTATATTTCTTGTCCTGTCTATGCACCTGTCTATACTTATATATCACATTGCACTTTTCTGCCTTTTTGGCACTTCTGGTTAGATGCAAACTGTATTTGGCTGTATTTGTACTTGTGCTCTGCACAATGACAATAAAGTTTAATCTAATCTAACCATGCCAATTTTCATAGAACATAATAGGCTACATGTATCCTAAGCCTAGGCTAGTATGCATTTGGTCTCCAATCAGTAGTTAAAACTAGGACTACAGGTTCTAAACGATCATAGGAATATTTAGTGATTGAGCCTATCCAAGATTCCAACACGATTGTTAATTGATCATTATCCAAGCCCGAACCTACGACTACAAGATCCGAAATGCAGAGGTCTATCCTTTCACGCCACCTTGTCACGCTACAACAAATGAAAATATTGGCCAGTATTTATATGTAGGCTATTCGGTGTGTTTCATTAAATGTGTAACTTATTTGTTCACATTTGCTCGGTTGGCGATTTATGCTTCACTGATTAGGCTAATTAGTAGGCTACGTTCAATAGACAGTGACGTTATTATTCAAATTATCATTATTATGCCTATTATTACAGTGCATGAAAATGCACTGTACTGTTCTTCCTAGGCTTCTTCTTCTTATTACAGTGCATGAAAATGCACTGTACTGTTATTCCAAGGCTTTTTACAGTGCATGGAAATGCACTGTACTGTTCTTCCTAGGCTTCTTCTTATTACAGTGCATGAAAATGCACTGTACTGTTCTTCCTAGGCTTCTTCTTATTACAGTGCATGAAAATGCACTGTACTGTTCTTCCTAGGCTTCTTCTTATTCTTCTTCTTCTTCTAACGCATTTAATGCAGCTTCAACCGTTTAACGTAGAAACTTCATTCAAACTATGTTACGTAGGTCTTACTTAGGACATGGGTGCTATGTATTTTTCAACTTTGTAACTTTTATACTTTTTAAACTATTAATTAAAAACTAATCAAAATTTCCCCATTGACTTAACATTATGATTATGACATCACAATACGGCCGTTAAGCAATTAGAATCCTATGGCAGGTGTTCGGGCCACCTGGACCAACTGCCAGTCTCAGGCTTTAAGCATACAAACTGGCCCTATTAAGACTACACATCCTGTTCAACTGCTTCCTCTGCCAAAATCTGTTTCAAAATAAAAGTCCTCACTACAATATTTCACTGTTAAACAATTCAACCCTTTAAACTACTGAACTTTTTAACTGTTCAGCCATTGTAACTGTTACTTGTCATCAACTATGACTCCTACCCACTGTAGCTAGTTAGCTAAGTTAGCTAAGTAACATGGTTAGCATAGTTAGCATGCTAGCATGTTAACATGCTAGTTAGCATTTTTAGCAAAACTGCTTAAAACGATTAGCTAAGTTAGCTAAGTCACATGGTTAGCATAGTTAGCATGCTAGCATGTTAGCATGCTAGTTAGCATTTTTAGTAAAACTGCTAAAAACGATTAGCTAAGTTAGCTAAGTAACGTGGTTAGCATAGTTAGCATGCTAGCATGTTAGCATGCTAGTTAGCATTTTTAGCAAAACTGCTAAAAATGATTAGCTAAGTCAGCTAAGTAACGTGGTTAGCATAGTTAGCACACTAGCATGTTAGCATGCTAGTTAGCATTTTTAGCAAAACTGCTAAAAACAATTAGCTAAGTCAGCTAAGTAACGTGGTTAGCATAGTTAGCATGATAGCATGTTAGCATGCTAGTTAGCATTTTTAGCAAAACTGCTAAAAACGATTAGCTAAGTAACGTGGTTAGCAATGTTAGCATGCTAGCGCTAGCATGTTAGCATGCTAGTTAGCATTTTTAGCAAAACTGCTAAAAATTATTAGCTAAGTTAGCTAAGTAACATGGTTATCATAGTTAGCATGCTAGCATATTAGCATGCTTCTTAACATAGTTAGCATAACTGCTAGCAAACATTAGAGCCATTCCAACTGTCAGTTATCGTCAACTATCTACCTAAATAATTTAACCATTTAAACTATCCACCTATTTAACTGTTCAGTCATTCCAACTATATTAAACCTCATCTACTTAGCAACCAATATAGTTTGTTTTTACTCTGTATGATATTTTACATCATATTTTTGCATTTTCATGCACTGTATTTCCTTCAGGAAATGCTTTTCTAGTTCTTATTCTTCTTCTTCTTCTAACGCACTTAATGCAGCTTCAACCGTTTAACGTAGAAACTTCATTCAAACTATGTTACGTAGGTCTTACTTAGGACATGGGTGCTATGTATTTTTCAGCTTTGTAACTTTTATACTTTTTAAACTATTAATTAAAAACTATCAAAATTTCCCCATTGACTTAACATTATGATTATGACATCACAATACGGCCGTTAAGCAATTAGAATCCTATGGCAGGTGTTCGGGCCACCTGGACCAACTGCCAGTCTCAGGCTTTAAGCATACAAACTGGCCCTATTAAGACTACACATCCTGTTCAACTGCTTCCTCTGCCAAAAACTGTTTCAAAATAAAAGTCCTCACTACAATATTTCACTGTTAAACAATTTAACCCTTTAAACTACTGAACTTTTTAACTGTTCAGCCATTGTAACTGTTACTTGTCATCAACTGTGACTCCTACCCACTGTAGCTAGTTAGCTAAGTTAGCTAAGTAACATGGTTAGCATGCTAGCATGTTAGCATGCTAGTTAGTATTTTTAGCAAAACTGCTAAAAACGATTAGCTAAGTCAGCTAAGTCACATGGTTAGCATAGTTAGCATGTTAGCATTTTTAGCAAAACTGCTTAAAATGATTAGCTAAGTTAGCTAAGTCATATGGTTAGCATAGTTAGCATGCTAGCATGTTAGCATGCTAGTTAGCATTTTTAGCAAAACTGCTTAAAATGATTAGCTAAGTTAGCTAAGTCATATGGTTAGCATAGTTAGCATGCTAGCATAGTAGCATGCTAGTTAGCATTTTTAGCAAAACTGCTTAAAATGATTAGCTAAGTTAGCTAAGTCACATGGTTAGCATGCTAGCATGTTAGCATGCTAGTTAGCATTTTTAGCAAAACTGCTTAAAATGATTAGCTAAGTTAGCTAAGTCACATGGTTAGCATACTTAACATTTTAACATTGTTAGCATGTTAGTTAGCATAGTAACTTGGTTAACATTATTATCTTTGTTAACATAGTTAGCATAACTGCTAGCAAACATTAGAGCCATTCCAACTGTCAGTTATCGTCAACTATCTACCTAAATAATTTAACCATTTAAACTATCCACCTATTTAACTGTTCAGTCATTCCAACTATATTAAACCTCATCTACCTAGCAACCAATATAGTTTGTTTTTACTCTGTATGATATTTTACATCATATTTTTGCATTTTCATGCACTGTATTTCCTTCAGGAAATGCTTTTCTAGTTCTTCTTCTTCTTCTAACGCATTTAATGCAGCTTCAACCGTTTAACGTAGAAACTTCATTCAAACTATGTTACGTAGGTCTTACTTAGGACATGGGTGCTATGTATTTTTCAACTTTGTAACTTTTATACTTTTTAAACTATTAATTAAAAACTAATCAAAATTTCCCCATTGACTTAACATTATGATTATGACATCACAATACGCCGTTAAGCAATTAGAATCCTATGGCAGGTGTTCGGGCCACCTGGACCAACTGCCAGTCTCAGGCTTTAAGCATACAAACTGGCCCTATTAAGACTACACATCCTGTTCAACTGCTTCCTCTGCCAAAAACTGTTTCAAAATAAAAGTCCTCACTACAATATTTCACTGTTAAACAATTCAACCCTTTAAACTACTGATTGTAACTGTTACTTGTCATCAACTATGACTCCTACCCACTGTAGCTAGTTAGCTAAGTTAGCTAAGTCACATGGTTAGCATAGTTAGCATGCTAGCATGTTAGCATGCTAGTTAGCATTTTTAACAAAACTGCTTAAAATGATTAGCTAAGTTAGCTAAGTCACATGGTTAGCATAGTTAGCATGCTAGCATGCTAGTTAGCATTTTTAGCAAAACTGCTAAAAATGATTAGCTAAGTCAGCTAAGTAACGTGGTTAGCATAGTTAGCATGCTAGCATGCTAGTTAGCATTTTTAGCAAAACCGCTAAAAATGATTAGCTAAGTCAGCTAAGTAACGTGGTTAGCATAGTTAGCATGCTAGCATGTT